>NW_008707001.1:2587622-2594859 GCF_000327385.1 Lottia gigantea | reverse complement strand
CAGTGGGCGGGGGGTAACCTCCGCCAGGTTAACCTCCGCCCCCTGTATCTCTTCAGAGCTACTAATAGGAATAGGAAAACGATGAATAAACGCAAAAATGAATACCTTTTAGTTTTTCTTTTATATCGTCCATGACAGCATTCTCATGTTGTGGTGATAGACAGGAGATGGTCATAATATAGGGTACAACAGCTGTTACTGCCATTTGTACTTGTTCAACAGCTAAAATATAATAACAGGGTGAATTATAACAGATACTCGTTATATTGTGTAGAACAGCTGTTACTGTCATCTATACTGGTTCAGCAGCTAAAATATAATAACAAGATGAATTATAACAGATGCTCGTTATAATGGATAGAACAGCTGTTACTGTCATCTATACTGGTTCAGCAGCTAAAATATAATAAGATGAATTACAACAGATGCTCGTTATAATGGATAGAACAGCTGTTACTGTCATCTATACTGGTTCAACAGCTAAAATATAATAACAAGATGAATTACAACAGATGCTCGTTAAATTGTGTAAAACAGCTGTTACTGTCATCTATACTGGTTCAGCAGCTAAAATATAATAAGATGAATTACAACAGATGCTCGTTATAATGGATAGAACAGCTGTTACTGTCATCTATACTGGTTCAGCAGCTAAAATATAATAACAAGATGAATTACAACAGATGCTCGTTAAATTGTGTAAAACAGCTGTTACTGTCATCTATACTGGTTCAACAGCTAAAATATAAAAACAAGATGCTCATTGTAAAGAATAGAACAGCTGTTATTTTCATCTTCACTGGGCCCAAAGCAGATACTCATGATAAAGTGTAGAACCGTAGTTGCTGTCATCTGAAATGGTTCTACAGCTTAAACATAAAACATGACTATTGACTACAAGTTTTGATTTTCGAGAAATGTCTGATTGCAGCTTGAAGAAAGTATAAGATTTGTTGTCCATAACTGGCAGCCAGGTTTTATCGAATAAATTTAAGAATTTACAGGCAAAGAATATGAGGATCTTGCATGTATTATCTGTATCCAATACGTCTCAATTGACTGGAAGGATAACTTATTTAAGGCCATCAGATATTCACAACTGATACAGAATATTTAATAGGAAGCTAACCTCCACAAGGTGGAATGGAAGTGGGTGTCCTCCAATCTAGTCCGTTATACGAACCAAGTTTACCACACGTGTACACTTTAGGAGTAGGAATTGATGGACGATGATCGGGATTGCTACATAAGACTGTGAAACCATCAGATCCCGTACATGCTCCAGATTTCATTGTTGTTGCCACTGAGGAAGTTGCACATGTTCTTTTTGGCGCTGAAATATAAACATCTTCCTTGTCATACTGGTTACAGTGGGAGGCTACAGGTGAGTTAAAAAAATATCACATCGCTCATACAAGGGAGATAATCAAAACTATATATAACATATCACTAATACAGGGGGGATAATAAAACATCACATCGCTCATACAAGGGAGATAATCAAAACTATATATAACATATCACTAATACAGGGGGGATAATAAAACATCACATCGCTCATACAAGGGAGATAATCAAAACTATATATAACATATCACTAATACAGGGGGGGTAATAAAACATCACATCGCTCATACAAGGGAGATAATTAAAACAACATTGTAATATATCACTCATACAGGGGGGATAATAAAACATCATATCGCTCATACGAGCAAAAACAAATAATATCATATCACGTATGCAGCGGAAATAAACATGTTATCACTCCAATAAGAGAGAACACAAAGGGGAGATAATTCAACATTTGGGTAACATTTTAACAGACTACAACACTTATCACTCATACACAGGGGATGACAAAGCAATGTATCACTCATACCGGGGAGTCAATAAAGCATTTCACTCATATAAGGGGGATAATAATATATTTCATCACCCATACAAGGGAGATAATGATATATTTTATCACTTATACAGGGTAGATAATCATATATTTCATCCCTCATACAAGGGAGATAATAATATATTTCATCACTCATACAAGGGAGATAATTCAACATTCGTATAGTAAGACAAAGCAGATTTTGAATTCTTGATATTGGGTGTCTACTTACATTTGACGTGAGCTCTATAGCGACAGGTCACGTGGTTATCATTCTCGTCTTTAGACACAAAAAATACATCATGTGATCCCCAAGATAATACAGAACCAGCTGAAATAGTTAAAACAACATTATTCAGACAACCGACAAATTCATTTCTGCAAAATATATTATACGTCAGTCTTCTCCGGATATAACTTGCCCTCCAATCAATCAAGCAAGCCTAGATCAATTTCAGTTATCGATTTAATTTTTCAGAATCAAAATTCAAAAATTTGGATCTCCTACGAACCAGCAAAACAATATAAGGATAGAAAGAAAAAACAATTGACAGTAGGATCACCCCATCGTTGGGAAAAATTGCTCGAGGTATCTTTGATTTTCTGACATTATGAAAGAAAAACTCCAGTAGATATTTCCTTCCCTCACAAATGATTCCGGATTTCTACGGCTAAATTGTTGGAATAGGTTCTAAATACATAAAATATCTCACATGCTACATTCATGATGTAGGTAGTGCCATCATTGAATGTTGGAGTTGGAATCAGGTCAAGGATAAGAGTTGATCGTTTACTGGTATCATTCATATTATCAATAATCTTATTCGGATTACAATCAGTTGCCGTTGGTGGAAGTTTATCTACAAATTTAAAAAAATAAGTAAAATTTCTTAATCGATCTTTGAGATTTCAAAATGAGTATTGATTTCATCTGAAGAAAACCTCTTAGAGACCACTTGAGTCACACAGTAGCGTTTATAAGAAGTATTTGGTCACATATTCTAAAGATTTGAAAGATAAGAGAGATAAGAAATTTGAAAGTGAGAGACCAAAGCCGGGTGAGTCTCTCAACCCCCTTCCCCCAGCGCTGTGTCACTGAAGACACATACAGTCAAAATGAACAATCAAAAGCTACTATCAGGAGCCTTATTCTTAAAAACCATTATAATTTTCGTCTTTAGTCAACTGAGTGGGCATTAAATAACAATCGCTTTTAAATTTAACCCGTGCTCGGCTCCCTCACCTGATGTTTACCTGACCTGAAACGCTACTGTTTCTATATCATAAAAAAAAACATACAGCGTTACTCTGATCTGTGTCGCATTGAGATCATATTGAGAGGTATGTGTTTAAAGTAGTGTATACATGTATATATTAATATAAGGGTTCTGAACCCAATTATCTAACTGACCGATCATATTGGGGCATTTTTCATTGAAAACTCCATTTTCACACAGATAGGTTGGCTTGGTGGTATCTTGTAGTGCACTGGAAGAAATCCTAGTTTGGTATCTACTACTTGGCATGTCTTTCCAGTTAAATATTAAATCAGTATTCGATATGTCATCAGGGTCGTTAATAGTTGAGGTTATTTCTGTCGTAGTCAAAACACGATTCCATAATCTCAGTCGAGAAATATAACCAACCAAGTGACTTCCTACTGTGAATCTCGCATACCTGAGGATAAATAAAAATATTTTGTTAAACAAGATAATATACACACAAGTAATTGAATATGTTTGCATTTTTGGCTGGGTTATCTTCCTTGTTTCTCTTTCTATATCACTCTACAACTGATGTATTGGGCACTATTTTAACAGTGGTATTTATATATCACTCTACAACTGATGTATTGGGCACTATTTCAACAGTGGTATTTCTATATCTCTCTACAACTGATGTATTGGATACTATTTTAACAGTGGTATTTATATATCTCTCTACAACTGATGTATTGGGCACTATTTTAACAGTGGTAAATCTATATCACTCTACAATTGATGTATTGGATACTATTTTAGCAGTGGTATTTCTATATCTCTCTACAATTGATGTATTGAGTACTATTTCAACAGTGGTATTTCTATATCTCTCTACAATTGATGTATTGGGCACTATTTTAACAGTGGTATTTCTGTATTGCTCTACAATTGATGTATTTTTGGCACTATTTTAACAGTGGTATTTCTATATCGCTCTACAATTGATGTATTGGGCACTATTTTAACAGTGGTATTTCTGTTTCGATCTACAATTGATGTATTTTTGGCACTATTTTAACAGTGGTATTTCTATATCACTCCACAACTGCTGTATTGGAACGATTTTAACAGTGGTATTTCTATATCACTCCACAACTGCTGTATTGGAACGATTTTAACAGTGGTATTTCTATATTGCTCCAAAACTGCTGTATGGAGCACTATTTTAACAGTGGTATTTCTATATTACTCTACAACTGATGTATTGGGCACTATTTTAACAATGGTATTTCTATATTGCTCTACAATTGATATATTGAGCACTATTTTAACAGCGGTATTTCTATATCGCTCTATAATTGATGTTTTGAGCAATATTTTAACAGTGGTATTTCTATATCGCTCTACAATTGATGTATTGAGCACTATTTTAACAGTGGTATTTCTATATTACTCTACAATTGATGTATGGAGCACTATTTTAACAGTGGTATTTCTATATTACTCTACAATTGATGTTTTGAGCAATATTTTAACAGTGGTATTTCTATATCGCTCTACAATTGATGTATTGAGCAATATTTTAACAGTGGTATTTCTATATCGCTCTACAACTGATGTATTGAGCACTATTTTAACAGCGGTATTTCTATATCGCTCTATAATTAATGTATTGAGCACTATTTTAACAGTGGTATTTCTATATCGCTCTACAATTGATGTATTGAGTACTATTTTAACAGTGGTATTTCTATATCGCTCTACAATTGATGTATTGAGCACTATTTTAACAGCGGTATTTCTATATCGCTCTATAATTAATGTATTGAGCACTATTTTAACAGTGGTATTTCTATATCGCTCTATAATTAATGTATTGAGTACTATTTTAACAGTGGTATTTCTATATCGCTCTACAATTGATGCATTATCCATGTATGTACAGTCTAGATAAAATATTACTTTTTGACCTTTTTTGATCGGTCACTCATTGGAATTCTGCTGGTAATTCTCTTCTAATTTAGCTCATTATGAAATATGGACATGTGAGGCAAATTGGTATTTTCCTTAGAACACCTCTACTTTATATCCATATAAGTATTAGCATTTTCATTTTCATAAATGGAAATAGGGAACCTATCTTTAAAGTTATATGTCTGTTCAGATATTACTGAACTATACTCACTCAGGAAGTTGTGATGTCAGGTTAGTGTCTGCCCCATTCAGCTGTATGCCATTCAATGTAATTTCCAATCTGCCAGTTGGTGCGACTGTGATAGCAATATGATTCCATTTCTTATTTTGAAAATTATTAATGTTTTCTCCCAGTGAAATTGACTCTTCCCTTGTTTTGAAACTCGTCGGGGTCAAAGAGATGACATTTCTAAAATATAAATCAGATATACAATATAGTTGATACATTACACTGTACACATAATCCAATCTTTGACTTGGTTTGTCACTCTGGATCAATTTACAGTCTATAATAACAATGGTAATCTGGTATCTTCAGTTTGTTTGAAATTCAAATATAACCCACGACGCCTATATGACGTCATACACGATTCGTTTATCAGTTATCGTTATACAGAGTAAATCTGCTATAACTAGATTTAAATCTCTTGCTATAGCACGGCTAGGCTCCTCCCACTCGTTTATAAAATGAGAAATTCATCGCAATCAAATGACACCGTTTGTAAGATCTGACAGTCTGTGGCCATTGCTTAAGAGAGTCGGTTCATTCTTTGTCTCAATCCTTTCTAATAAGACAGTAGTTTTCACTTACCTTCCATCATCAGTTACATCTTCCAAGACGAAGAGCTTAGTGTTGACTCCTCGTAAATAGGCTGCCCAGAGAGTAATACTTAATCCTTTTGTCTTGTTGATGTAAAAATTATCTGAAGTTGGTTCCAGATAATTTGGTACTTCACTGTTTGTGAAAATATCGAAATCAGCAGTCGAATCTGGAACAAAATATAGAATTACACGTACCTTTAAACATTACCACCACTGGGTATCAGGAAATGAAATGAATGGAGTTTTACGTCCTACGTTTCTGCACCATGTGGGCTAATGAAGACGCACTGGATATCAGGGAGCATGTTTATAAACCTATGGCGGCAAATTTCTTTGATGTTGCAGGTGCATTATAGCTCAGTAATAACCTCTGGGAGCAGCGGCAGTTCAGTGTGTTAGACGCTTGCTCGCTTACCTGAAGGTCCAGAGTTCAATCTCGGCATAGGTCGGGATAATTTCGGATTTTTCCGACCGGTTTCCCCGTGTCAGTAATGCATGTAAGAGGGGCTGGCATGGAAAGGCGTCTGGTCTTTCAGATGAGACAATAAACCAAGGCAGTGGCGGCGCCAGCCTTCTGAGACTGGGGGTACAAATAGGGGGCAGACTGACTCGCTGAATTCCTATTTTGGCTACTCTGTGGTGATGTCATAGTCGCAAGCCTCTCATAGAGCGTCTTACGGGTTTCTCTCAAGAAAATGAATATTTTGGAGAAAAAAGGTAAACATTTCGATTTGTTGAAAATGAAGTGGGGGTACAATTGTAGGCGCAAACCAAATTTCTTATGACCTTAGAAAACCCTCGAAAGAGAAAGGCGAGGACAAATACTTGGGCCCGCCTTTTTCTGTAAAAACTCGTCCGAAGTCATCATCCTATACATACAAATGGATATAAGCCAAGTGTTTAAATGTTACTTTGATTGTCCCTACCTTTACAGCCAGAATCTGATCTAACTTTATGGTCTGGACACACACAGGTTGGTTGTATAGTGGGATAGTCTGGATTCCAACAGGTAGACGGTGAGGAACACTTTAATGTTGAACATGGATCAATCAAGCTTTCACACAATGTGCCTGAATACCCTATAAATACAAATAGATGTTCAGATATAAATATATCATAAATACAGTGTGAGATACTGCGGGGTATTGTGAGATACTGCGGGGTATTGTGAGATATTGTGGGGTATTGTGATATACTGTGGGGTATTGTGAGATACTGTGGGGTATTGTGAGATACTGTGGGGTATTGTGAGATATTGTGGGGTATTGTGAGATATTGTGGGGTATTGTGATATACTGTGGGATATTGTGAGATACTGTGGGATATTGTGAGATACTGTGGGATATTGTGAGAT
>NW_008707001.1:2584918-2587330 GCF_000327385.1 Lottia gigantea | reverse complement strand
TGAGGATCCCCCATTCACAAACTCCCTTGTTACAAGTACCTATTTTACATTTAACATCTTTACAAGGATCTCCGCTAATTAACTGACATGATTTGCCTTCAAAACCTACATAAATCAATAAAGGTAAATAGATTTATAAACACTGGATGATTTCACCGAAAAATTTGCTAAAAAGTACACTCCTTTTATCCGGTACACTGAATTATTTTTTATTGTGTGGACTAAAACAGTGATATCCAGTACAATGATTGATCAAGTAAACTCCTTGAGTACATTGCATGATTAAGTAAACTCCTTCAGTACAATGAGTGATTAAGTAAGCTCCTTGAGTACATTGCATGATTAAGTAAACTCCTTCAGTACATTGAATGATTAAGTAAACTCCTTGAGTACATTGAATGATCAAGTAAGATTCTTGAGTACATTGAATGATCAAGTAAGCTACGTCAGTACATTGAATGATTAAGTAAACTCCTTCAGTACATTGAATGATCAAGTAAACTCCTTGAGTACATTGAATGATTAAGTAAGCTACGTCAGTACATTGAATGATCAAGTAAGCTACTTCAGTACATTGAATGATTAAGTAAACTACTTCAGTACATTGAATGATTAAGTAAGCTCCTTCAGTAAGCTCCTTCAGTACATTGAATGATTAAGCAAACTCCTTGAGTACATTGAATGATTAAGTAAACTACTTCAGTACAAAGAATAATTAAGTAAGCTCCTCCAGTACATTGAATGATTAAGTAAGCCCCTTCAGTACATTGAATGATCAAGTAAACTCCTTCAGTACATTAAATGATTAAGTAAGCTCCTTCAGTACATTGAATGATTAAGTAAACTCCTTCAGTACATCGAATGATTAAGTAAACTACTTCAGTACATTGAATGATTAAGTAAACTACGTCAGTACATTGAATGATTAAGTAAACTACGTCAGTACATTGAATGATTAAGTAAACTACGTCAGTTCATTGAATGATTAAGTAAGCTACTTCAGTACATTGAATGATTAAGTAAACTCCTTGAGTACATTGAATGATTAAGTAAACTACGTCAGTACATTGAATGATCAAGTAGGCTCCTTCAGTACATTGAATGATTAAGTAAACTACGTCAGTACATTGAATGATTAAGTAAGCTACTTCAGTACAACGAATAAACCTACCTTCTTTACACTGACATTCAGCAGTACCACCAATATTCATACATGTACCAGTAGAAGTACAGGGTGAGATTATATCACAAACATTCGGTGATTGTTCACAATTTTGACCAGTAACTCCTAATCCACATCTAAATAATTAAGTAAAGAATTGTAGGAATTATTATTACTTGCCACAGATGACCGTTTGTAAAAGTTTGACTGTATACCAATGAAATAAAATTGTGACTTGGGGTTTAAGTGGTAATTTTCTTATAAATAAGTTTATTACGATGGGAAATTTCAAATTAGGGGGTGGGGCAGTTTATTTGCCCACACCATGTGTTAATGTTAATAAAAAAACAGGAAATAACATATCAATTAGTTGACCAAACGTCGTGAACAACACAAAAGCTGGACGTAAAATACTTGTCCAACACTTCTTTAATATCGAAAAAAAATAAAAATTGTCTTGATCAACTTTTTTTGGATGGGCGACAGCATATCATTACAATCTAATCTTGTACAATACTTCATTTTCTCAACTTTTGAGGGTGAAATGCATGAACATCTTTCATGTACTAGATTCACGTAAGTATAGATATTTTCACGAAAGGGGATCAAAAGTATCTTTGGTACGGTCCAACCGCAAATACAAATATTGTTCTTACCGACAGAAATAATTATCTATTAAACTAACACAAGCTCCAGCATTACAAACAGTATCATTGCAATAACTAACTGATTGTTCACAGCTCTTTCCTTCCCAACCATCTTTACAGCTACAACTATAATCATTCGCCCTGTCAGAACAAGTGCCACCATGTTGACATGGAAACGATTCACATTCATCAATACTTTCCTGAAAAGAAAAAAATGAAAATGTTGGACGAAACATTTCGAGGAACATAAAAGGAATTCAAAATATTTTTGTGACAGGAATTGCTTCTTATTGCACCCTTACCACACCCCATCCGATATCATTTGGTGTTTTCTTCTCGTGGACTTTATTGTAAACAATGTTTCAACTATTAGCCTTGACAAATATATACATACTTCTCATGGATTTTGATTAAAAACAATGTTTTCACAATTTAAATCGCCACAATACATAATACTCCTAGGTTTGATTGTATACAACGTTTCTACAAATTACATTGTCATTGTCATAACAAGTTAATATATAATACCAGTCATTGGTTTTCAACAATTAACATTGTCATTATTAATTTTAATCATATACTACTCCTGGTTTAATTGGTAGT
>NW_008707001.1:2577638-2579385 GCF_000327385.1 Lottia gigantea | reverse complement strand
ACTCTAAAATATATAAATATAACTAACATCATACTCTAAAATATATAAATATAACTAACATCATACTCTAAAATATATAAATATAACTAACATCATACTCTAAAATATATAAATATAACTAACATCATACTCTAAAATATATAAATATAACTAACATCATACTCTAAAATATATAAATATAAATAACACCATACTCTAAAATATATAGATATAAATAACACCATACTCTAAAATATATAGATATAACTAACACCATACTCTAAAATATATAGATATAACTAACACCATACTCTAAAATATATAAATATAACTAACATCATACTCTAAAATATATAGATATAACTAACATCATACTCTAAAATATATAAATATAACTAACATCATACTCTAAAATATATAGATATAACTAACATCATACTCTAAAATATATAGATATAACTAACATCATACTCTAAAATATATAAATATAACTAACATCATACTCTAAAATATATATATATAACTAACATCATACTCTAAAATATATAAATATAACTAACATCATACTCTAAAATATATAGATATAACTAACACCATACTCTAAAATATATAAATATAACTAACATCATACTCTAAAATATATAAATATAAATAACACCATACTCTAAAATATATAAATATAACTAACACCATACTCTAAAATATATAGATATAAATAACATCATACTCTAAAATATATAGATATAACTAACACCATACTCTAAAATATATAGATATAACTAACATCATACTCTAAAATATATAAATAGAAATCACACCATACTCTTCCCTTGCAACAAACGCACATACTTTGCGTCCAACACCACTGGCTAAAAATTCAGAGACAAACCTTTGAATCCAGACATGCATTTACAAGTGTACTTCCCAACAGAACCTGTACAAATTCCGTCGTTTTCACACGGTTTCGATCGACACTCGTCTATTACATGTTGACATATTGAACCTTCATATCCATCCCGACAGGCACATGCTTGAATTCCTTCTGTTGATGAACAAGTTGCTCCGTTTTGACAGGATGAATTCATACATTTATCTTTGTATCTACATTCACCATTTACTGTAATATGGGAATAGAAACAAATACGACAATTTAATAGTTGTCAAAATTGCAATATATTTTTCGAGAGGTGCTTAAAATTGATATGAGCGCTGACAAGGACATCTGTTTGGGGAGGGGTTGGTGGAGGATGGGCACGTAATATATTCAGGTCTTTTGTTGAAGAGAAGAAATTGGTTGGTTGTCATTTTTTCTTAGGGAGGAAATTCATTTTTTTCAGAGCAAGGGTTAATACAATGACCCTTGTCCTTGTCCCTGAAGCTATGTGCATCATCTAAAATTGAGAACATAACATACCAGTCGTGAACAAATCCTCACAAACACAAATTGGAGATTGTAAATCATGATCGTCATAACATAAACCATTGGTACACAAAGATTCTTTACAGAGTGGCAGAACAGTTTCACAATGGTCTCCCATATACCCTTCTTTACACTGACAGGAATACCCTGGTGTTCCCGGTGTTTCTTCACATGTACCGTTATATAAACAACCATCAAGGTTCTCCTCACACTGCTCTAAAATAAACATAATAGATCCGTGTATCAATGCTGAATGTGGTTATACATTGTCTTGCAGTGGCAGAGCCAGGTTTCTTCAGAGGAGGGGGGGGGGGGGGGGGGGGGGGGGGGGGGGGGCCCAAAAACCCT
>NW_008707001.1:2538844-2577441 GCF_000327385.1 Lottia gigantea | reverse complement strand
CTGTAAAACTGACTGCTCTGAATACCCAGTACCTTTAGTGTGCATGTGCTGTTATAAGAACAACAGACAAGGTTCACCTTACATTGCTCTTAGAAAAATAATATTCTATCGTACTTAATCTGTGTTTTTCAGCTCGAATACATTTTAAATTCGCGTTTAAGGTCCATAATCTGTGTGTATCAATCAAATACAATGAGTTTTACACCCTTCATGCATAAGCCAAACAAAATACTATTAAATAACGAATCGTCATGGCTTACTTATTTCTGTGTCACATTTCTTGCCAGTATAATCAGGCTCACAGATACACAGAGCTCGAACTGAGCCAAATGTTTCACATCGTCCATGTTGGCTACAGAAACCATCACATAGATCAGCTTTCCGTGTACATCTAAAAATATATACGATTTATAAATAGCCATTATCTGTACTAAGCACCACATATACATATAACATACACATACTAAATTACATACATATTACAATCACATAGTACATACTACGTACACATACCACATAACACATACTACATATTACGTACACATACTGCATACTACGTACACATACTGCATACTATATACCACATAACACATACTACATATTACGTACACATACTGCATACTACGTACACATACTGCATACTATATACCACATAACACATACTACATACTACGTACACATACTGCATACTAAGTACACACACTGCATACTATATACCACATAACACATACTGTTTACCACAATCACATAGTACATACACATACAACATACTACGTACACATGCTGCATACTATATACTACATAACACATACTGTATACCACATACACATATTACATGCACATACTACATACTACGTACACATACTACGTACTAAGTACACATACTGCATACTATATTCTACGTAACACATACTACCAACTGTATACCATATAACATACTGTTTACCACATACACATGATTGGCTGTAGACAAATAATAGAGTTACTTTGGACTAAATAACAATGAATACATGAACCATTGACTCGAATATCCTAGTAGCAAATATACTGTATAATTACCTGGGTTGTTCATACGATGGTGTTTCACAGATACATGTTGCAGAATCAATATTATCTTGACAATACCCATACTCAGTACAGGAATTAGCATCACAGTTATCAATATTGTCCTTTTCACATTGTTTTCCAATAAAAGCTGAATTTACAAAATAGATAACAATATCAAAATAAGAGAGCACTTCAAATATTAAGAAAGAAACGGATACAAAAAAATACAAAAAATCATTATTAAAAGAAAAAATTAAATTACAGTCACTGGGTTAGGCCAAGGTTATTGTGATGAATGTTCAAGATAGAGAGCCGGGGTTAGATTTTAACTGTAGTCGCTACATTAGATACAACAGCTAATAAAAGCAGAAAGAAAGTTTGGTCTAATTTTATTATAGAAATTAGTTAACTGAATAAAACATGAAGAATAGGAAGTGAAACATATTGAAATTGAAACTATATTATATTCGTCACGTCTGAGAGGTTTCAATGATGCGGAATCCAACTTTGTAATGAATGAAACGTATTTTAAACCAAACGATACTAACAGATAGATGCATAGCAACATATTTTCATAATGTCAAGCTATTACGAACGCCGTCTTATACCTTGACTGCATTAGCCAACTTTCTGGTATCACGGAATTCAGCCATTGACAGAATTACTTTAAACATTATGGCCAGGTCTCCGATTAGCTGTATTTGCTAGCGTAAAATACATTTACAACAAAATCGCGGCATTTACAACTTCTTTCATTCAGGTTAATATTGCATATATCAAGGTATAAGACGAAGTGCGTAATAGCTTGATCAATGTGAAGACATGAGATAGAGATGCTGTTAGACATAGGTTATAGAAGTATTCAATGACATGTAAAATACTTACAATAAGTTGTATTACATTTTTTCTCAGACAAAGTGTATTTATCATTGTCTGACTTTGTAATACTGTCTTGCGGACCATACAAATAACAATAGTTGACATTAAAAACAGCGAAAATCGAATAGACGCAATCTCTCTTGTCGAGACATAACTGTTGACAAGCTGCACCATCTGCTACTCCTTTCTGAGTTGAAAAGGAACTCGCGCCATTTAATCCGAATGCTCCAATAACCTCCATTCTACACGTTTCTTCTACAATTATACATGGAAGGATACATCGATTGATAGGAATATGTAATCCAAAGTCAAAAGTTGCAACTGAATATTTAAATGAAAAAGGTTACAACCAAATGAAGTTTCTAAAACAAGGTATACTTCGTCTATTGACTTTATAGTAAAAACCAAAATTCACGTCACAATATTCATAAGATTAAATACAATATCAGTATATGCACTATGTTAAATGGGCAATTCAGGGTCAGCCTCTTTCCGGGTAAGGGGGGCATAATTTAACAGGGCTTTGTTAATGCTTTCCAAGAATATTCTGAAAGGCACACTCGATCGCGAATTTTCTGTTACCAATTCTGAATCCGTTATGGTATCGACTCAAATCCGATTAATATTGATTACAATTTCGCTTTCTGATATGTATAATCTTCTACACAAGTTTTCCAAGAAGGGTGTAGTGATTCTAATGTCGGTCTAATAAGTAGTTGTAGTTTCGAATGGTGTTACAGAAAAACAAACCTGCAGGACATTCACATGTATACCCCGAAGTAGAAGATCTGCATATTCCATTATTCCAGCATGGTTGCGACTGACAGTAATTTATTTCTTCATCGCATAATCTTCCTGTATAACCTTAAATTATAAACAATAATATAAAATCATTATCTTTCTGTATAACCTTAAATATAAACAATAATATAAAATCATTATCTTCCTGTATTACCTTAAATATAAACAATAATATAGAATCATTATCTTTCTGTATAACCTTAAATATAAACAAATATAGAATCATTATCTTTCTGTATAACCTTAAATATAAACAATAATATAGAATCATTATCTTTCTGTATTACCTTAAATATAAACAATAATATAAAATCATTATCTTCCTGTATTACCTTAAATATAAACAATAATATAAAATCATTATCTTCCCGTATAACCTTAAATATAAACAATAAAATCATTATCTTTCTGTATAACCTTAAATATAAACAATAATATAGAATCATTATCTTTCTGTATAACCTTAAATATAAACAATAATATAAAATCATTATCTTCCTGTATTACCTTAAATATAAACAATAATATAAAATCATTATCTTCCCGTATAACCTTAAATATAAACAATAAAATCATTATCTTTCTGTATAACCTTAAATATAAACAATAATATAGAATCATTATCTTTCTGTTTAACCTTAAATATAAACAATAATATAAAATCATTATATTTCTGTTTAACCTTAAATATAAACAATAATATAAAATCATTATATTTCTGTTTAACCTTAAATATAAACAATAATATAAAATCATTATATTTCTGTTTAACCTTAAATATAAACAATAATATAAAATCATTATCTTCCCGTATAACCTTAAATATAAACAATAATATAAAATCATTAACTTTCTGTTTAACCTTAAATATAAACAGTAATATAAAATCATTATCTTTCTGTTTAACCTGAATAATAAATAATAATAAACATCATTATTGTAATATAAACAATACTCTTTAACAATGAGAAACTATAAAAATCAGACATTTCGTACAGGACAGACACAAATTGTTGGAACAAATTACTGAATCGCTGCGTTCTAGCATGTACAAAAAAATACCTACATACAGCAGTGACTATGTTTGTCGTACTGGGATATCATTGTAATTATTGTAATAAAAGAGCGTACCTTGATGACATATGCAAACAGCTTGGTGATTGATATAGGAACAAGTACCATTTCCGCAGGAAATTGAACCACATTCTGGTGCTGAAAATGCAAGTTACTTTGATTAAGGGCAAATACAGTTAGAGCGTATGCAATAATCAATCAAGTGCGATAGAGTTGAGGGGATTTACTTACAGAGTTGTACCAAAGAGAAGGTTTCGTCTAAATCAGTCAAGAATTTTGTCTTCTGGAATGTTAACGAGCTAAAAACAAACAGATGACTGTATATATGCCCATGTTAATGTGTAGGCGTATAAAAGCCACCCCTCGAGTTTATTGTGGTACTGGGTGAGATACAAGGACATTGAAAAATATCCGGAAATGTCTTGATGGATTCATTAACGGTTAAGCTTTGTATCGATACCAAAAGTTTTGCCAGTTTGCTTTTATAGTTTGCAAGTTTGCTGAAAATTTTTAAAAAAATATCGATCCTAAAATGTGATCTTTTGTCTCTAATCGTGACGATATCACATCTGTATGTCACGTCCGAGGAACGGGTAGGGGAAGAGTTATCGTGTTATTGAAACCTACAATGATCATGGCATCAGTAACCAGTTCAAAAGTGGGACTTACATTGTGTACAGTTCTCATTGGAAATTGACGCCATCTCTGTTGTGATTTGATTTTTTGCGCATTCTGTGCATGTCTTCGCAGCACCTGCTGCAGAGTAAAAATGTCTTGGACAAGCGGTACAATCTTCAAATCCAGTGGTTGAATAGTAACCGGGTTGGCAGGGCGCTGAAATAGGATGTGACAATTTCATTATGATGCTTTTTTGAAAAGGATCAATGGAAAGAGTAAATTTGTAAACGGGGTGTCGAACAGGGGGTCTTATTTACAAATACTGATTACATATTTCAATAAGAATCAAATTAGTTCTACAATCAGTGTTTTGATCAGATTAAAAGGGATTGTAGAAACCTCTTTAAAATCCCGTTAACAAGCAGGTCTAAATGCAGATCTAGAAGTTACGCATCCTGTCTTTTTTTTAAATCTGAACAACTTCTTAATCATTCATCATCAGGTTTAGAGTGAAATATATACAGTAATGAAGCACGAAAGAAGAAAAAATGTAATTTAATTATCCAGGCATGAAATTCTAACAATAGTTTGTAAATGTGAAATCTCCATGAATTGTAAGTCATTGATTAGCAAATACTTGAATACCTCAAAATTGGAACAAAAACATTAGCTTTCACAATTTAATTTTCAAACAAGCAACGGTTTAATTCAAATTTTTGGTTTATTTTCTAGGTCTACTTTCACTTTCCAGGACTGCCTCCATCATTGTCAACTTTTAATATTAGTTATTAACAATGCAAAACCTAATTTAATACTGAAAACACAAGCATATTTCAGATATTGAGGGAAAACCTTTCGTCAGATCATGGATAGCTAGTGGAGTCAAGCATATGCCATATTAAAAATGGTACAAATAAATCAAGATACCAACCTTTACACCCCGCCTTCGAGTTCACTCCGTTAACACCAAGGGTTGATCCTCCGTCAGGACAAGGCGAACACTTGACGTTATCTACTTTAAACTGATCGACAGGGCAGGCCTCACAGAATCCTTCTATTCTGTAAAAACCGTCAGGACAGTTCTCTGTAGATAAAACAAAATATAAAGAAATAATTGATGAAATATCCACACTATGAGTGCTTTTATTCACAAGGTTGTTGATGGCTGTTATTATTATTTTTAAAGAGGCATTGGCTTGTTGGACACATTCACATTTGACTTTCGAAGAGTATTTGTAAGTATTAAATTCCTCTCGTGAGTAATAATTGATAATAACTCGAAACCAACCTATACAACTGGACTGAAGTCGTCGTGGGGACACAGATTCGATTGCATTCACACATTTCTTACAGCTCTTCTGATTGGCCATATCTTGGTATTCGCCAGTAAGACAGTCTTCACATGATTTACTGGTCGAGTTGTAAAATGTTCCTGGTCCACATGGCACTAAAAGATAACAAATTGATAATCACTCCATGAAATGGCCAGGTCCTTTTGTTGTCTTCAACCAGCAAATTAATCGCAGACAGGGCAAGAGGATTTTTTTTTTAATGGTTATAATCATCACCATTTTCACAATGTCAAGTTTTTACGAAATGCGTCTGATACCTTAACTTCATTAGCATTCAGTCAGTGCAGCGATTTGATTGGATTGTTGCTAATGACTTTTCGTCGATCAAATCAGATCACTAACATAGTCCAAATATTTAACATGAGTTAAACCTTATTGCTTTTAAATTTGAAGTAAAGTTCCTGTTATACTTACAGCAGACAACGTTACTATCGTCACTGGTGACTAGTGAATAACCTTCATCACTGCAGCTATTTCCAGACTTGACAATTTCGAAATTTTCAATATCCGAATCACCACAATCAGAGTTATCGAAATCAAAAATTTCTACAGAATACGTTTTCAAATTATCTTCACATTGTGTTAATTTCATTTGGTCAATATCGGTATCTAATACTCTTAAAACAGCGCTTACATCCGCCTAAAATAGTAATTTACAAATTGTATATTTCCTACGTGAATGAACCCCTCTCAAAATAAGGTAATTCGAAACTTTCAATTGAACGTCAGCAGCTTCCTCCATCAGGCATTCGAATTAAAAAAATTCACAACGGAACACATAACTTTGTCTGGTCATGCTTTACAAGATAATGGCGGAATGAAGCTAGATTTGTGTGTGTGGTTTCTTTAACCATCCGTAAAGGTTTGGGCAAAATATCAGTCAATATTTGTAGACAGTTCTACTTTATATGAAACAGCATTTGGACTGCTACAGTGGTCAAATTTAAATGATCCAAGCTTCAATACTAACCTTTTCAAACGCTGCTGAATTCTGCTCAGCAACTAGATTTTCAACAGCCAACTTGTAATTTACATCTAACGATTTTTTACAAGCTTTGTTCAAACGAGAGTCTGTTTTGGTCAATTCAGCTTGAAGTTTTGTTCGGAATGAGTTTTTACAACTTGAAATAGGTGCACCAAATTCATATATCATCTTTATAGAATAACTATATACAGGAACCTTGGAAACTGAAAAATAAAAAAACGAAATGTTTCCAATAAAACCTAGTCATGACTATATATGTAATAACTAAATAAGATACAAGATACTACAAGACTAATACAAGTGATAGTTTCTGGCATACACACACTTTATATATTTGAAGACACAAACTACGTGTACCTCTATTGTAGATGCAAAAAAAGCCGAATTTATTTCGAAATTTAATGGTGAGAGTAGGAGGGAGGAATTTTGTCATAATTTCTGTTTCTATGAAGTAAGCGCACTCAAATTAAATACTCACCAAGACAATCTTCATTAGCATCAGAACCAGACCAAACTGCACTACCAGTGCAAGACGAAATCGATGTGCTGTTTCCACTCTTAAAATATGCTCCAGATTTACAGGTTGTTTTGCAGTTCAAAGCTTCTAAATTTCCTCCACAGATTCTGTTAGCATTAACCAAAGGTACCAACGTTTCTTCCAAACATGCATCGGCTGTTGATTAAAACAGAATCAGATAATGCAATTTATTCCGAAATAAAATTACTCATTAATAAGCATAATTCATTTATCTATATTAGAATACTAATTTTATAAAACATTTTATTTATTTATTAATAAAATTATACATTGCAATATAAATAACATACTTTAGAAATATTTTCAGGTTAATTTTACAAATTTTTTTTACAAAAAAGCGGAATGTTTCTTTAATAAGAAGAAATAACTAGAAAAGTAGAAGCAGGGACCTGATGTCTAAACGTTCTGTTATACTTCTGTGATGTTCCCCCATATACTCACCCGCGTCTCCTGCACTATAGCCAATTTTTACTCACCCTTAACTCCGACTAAAAATGTACACTGCGAAGACTGGCCCTGTTTCCCTGTAGCAGTACCGGTAACTTGAGTAAAGGTGTTAATGTTAGAAGTATCGTACTGTAAAGTTTTTGGGTTAATGGTCAAGTCACCATTTGATGTAATGTTCTCAACCAAATTTATCGACTGTGAACTTCTAACCATCACAGGCAGAGTCAGATGTGTTGGACACGTCAATGTTGGTCTCGGATCAACTTAAAGAAGAAAACATTATAATCACTATTATGATTGAGAGATATAGACTATACACGCCACTTCCCATTATGTCCCTCCCAATTTGACCTTTTTTTATTCAGCCGTTTACCCATTTCATTTAACTTTTTTCATTTAATTCCTGACCGTTCTGTCCCCTTCCCATTTTGTCCCTTTTTCCCCCTTCGCCTTCCTACCAGTTCTCTCCTTTCCCAAATGCACATGGGACAGGAACTCAAATTAGAACAAGTATGATTATGTAGCCTAGGCTTTCAAAAAAAAAAAAAACAAAGAAAGGGCGAAGTGGGAGGACGAAAAATCGGAAAGGGTGAAGTGTAAAGTGACAAAATGGGAAAGGGGTGAAGTGGGAAGACACCCCTATTTGTACATGTTTATGTCAAATTGTATTTAACGATTGTATTAGAATATGCTAAAATTGTACATTCTAATTCTGCAATTGGACTTTAAAATTGCACATAATTTTCATTCCCATGTACTCGATTATCTTTCCATTGTACATAGATATTCTTTAAATATTTTTGATTAAGGAAAAACGAAATCCAAAAAATGTACAAAATTATCCGATGTCCAAAATTGCTGTGAATAAAATGGTTCAAAATTTCAACCACTTATGTCACAAATGTATTAGAATATAAAGAATCCAGTTAATTTTACCTACCAGTTTTAACCTTATATTGGACTATACATTCCACTGTGTTATCTTCACCGTCAATGGCTTGATATGTTATATTTCGATCTACTAAAAACCACATTTTCGTACTCTTTACTGTATACTCTACAGTGACAAAACCCGAGTTATCAGTAGCTGTGGGAACGGTTAATGTTATTTCTTCTAATGGATTCACCATGATAGGAGAACTTGGACAATCTGTAAACTCAGGTGGCATTGTATCTGAAAGAAGGTTTAAATACATCTTCTATTAGTATTATATAAAAAGCCAGATGACAGATGACATGGTTCTAAAGGCAAGATGTGTAATGAGGACCAGTTTTATATCAGTATATTATATCACATTGACATCATTAAAACCCAGTAGATATGTTAGGTTTTGATAAAACTAAGACAACTAGGACAAGACATGACAGAATCTAGTCCATATAAAAATGACAAAAATCTGACCAAGAGAATTGTGTTAAAATATACCTAGGCATTTAGGGACCGTATCATTCCATTTGGCATCATTTGCAGTGCCTGCAATACATCCCAATGTTACATCTGGAACTGGTGAATAACCCGGTCTCATACATCGATAGTTTATAGTCTGTCCTATACCATAACCATCTGTAATCTGTTCAGCATTCGCTGGTGTTCCAGGGTCCGAACAACGAGCACCTTCAAACAAAATTATCATGTGAATGACATGAAAATGATATGATAATGACATGATAATGATATGATATGATAATGATATGATAACGATATGATAACGATATGATAATGATATGATAATGATAATGATAATGATATGATATGATAACAGTAACGGTCATGGTAATGATATGATAATGATACGATACGATACGATACGATACGATACGATACGATATATGATATGATATTTTAGTTCACCAGCTGTTTTGATAGTATGTTGTTTAGATTTCGGTTCGTTTTGCGGTTCGGATCGTTAGTACTTGACTTATTTTAGACCGAACATCTGTCTCTATTCCAGCCTCTGATAGGTATTTGGACAGATATCAGCTGGTGTCAAAGTATCAAGTGTCAAGAGGATTGAATAGAAGCAGATATTTCGGACTAGGCTTATTTATGAGTATGATTTTGATATGATAATGGTATATATTACATACATATATGACCATGATATGATCATGATAATAACCTTTGATGAAAAAAAAACCCAGTTCAATCAAAGCAAAAAATCTCCGATTGAATTAGAATTCACTTTCCACATGATTTCAATTTGAAATTGTAATTTGTTTATCCATCCATGCGCGTCACTTATTATATGATGAGGCATTTGGCTACCTTCAGAGAGTCGTGTACTGTTTCAAATACGTTTTGTTACATACACCACTACGGTTAAATTTATAATATTTTAGATTTGTCTTTACACCTACCAGAACATGTTAAATTGCCATATCTCCATCTGCCAGTCGAGTCACAAACTACTGTAGTATTCTCGTGGTCCATATCTGATGATCCAAGCAATGTAAATTGATCCATACATTCAAACATAAAACTTTGACCAACGTATGTGTTTGGTATAGCTGTATATTTTGCTCCCGGAATTGGTAAACGTGGACCACAGTCAATGACTAGAATAAACAAAAATGAATTTATTTAAAAAGAAGGGGAAGATTTGTGAATAGCGTTCAAAGTCGAAGGACTAGCTGGTGAACAGGATTTTTGTAAAATTCTACTGCAAGTATTTCAAGGAAACCTATTAAGACATTGTGACTGGTATAGAGAATACTAACTGGAAAATTGGGCCGAGTATAAAGACGACTACTGAGACATTGAGACTCGTATATAATATACTTACTGGGGCATTTGAACTCTATAGAATATACATACTGGGCCATTGGGCATAGAGGAGACTTTCCGTGGCAGTGGGGCTGATATAGAGAATACTTACTGAGACAGCGGAGCTGCTTACTGAGATACTGGGACTGTCCCAAAGAATACTTATTGAGACAGGTATTGGGCTGGTATAGAGAATACTAAGTGAGACAGCTCCTTGTTAAAAGAATGTTTACTGAGTCATTGTGCATACTTATTGAGACAGCGGGGTTGGTTTAGAGAATACTTACTGAGACAGTGGTACTTGTATAGAGAATACTTACTGAGACACTGGGACTGTTACAAAGAATACTTACTGAGACAGTGGGTCTGGTACAGAGAATACTTACTGTGACAGCTCCTGGTTTAGATAATGCTTACTGTGACAGTAGTGCTTGTATAGAGAATACTTACTGAGACACTGGGACTGTTACAAAGAATACTTACTGAGACAGTGGGTCTGGTACAGAGAATACTGACTGTGACAGCTCCTGGTTTAGATAATGCTTACTGTGACAGTAGTGCTTGTATAGAGAATACTTACTGAGACACTGGGACTGTTACAAAGAATATTTACTGAGACAGTGGGTCTGGTACAGAGAATACTTACTGTGACAGCTCCTGGTTTATAGAATGCTTACTGTGACAGTAGTGCCTGTATAGAGAATGCTTACTGAGACACTGGGACTGTTACAAAGAATACTTACTGAGACAGTGGGTCTGGTACAGAGAATACTTACTGTGACAGTGGTGCTTGTATAGAGAATACTTGCTGAGACAGTGGGGCTAGTATAGAGAATACTTATTGAGACATAAGGGGCTAGTATAGAGAATACCTATTGAGACATAAGGGGCTAGTATAGATGCGACTTACTAAGACAAAAGGAACTGGTATATATAATACGTACTGAAACAGCGGTGCTGCTAAAGATAATACTTACTGAGACAGAGGGGCTGGTTTGGAGAATACTTACCGAGACATAATGGGTTGGTATAGAGAAATGTTAATTCGACATAAGGGGCTATTATAGATAAGACTTACTGAGACATACTTGACTGGTATAGGAATACTTACTGAAACATTTATATTGTTATAAAGAATACTAAAAGAGACATCAAGACTGTTAAAAAATACTTACTGGGACATTTGGGTTCGTCACCGAGTAGTTCATATGTACTAGTTCCAACATTATAACTGCAGTGTAGAGATTTGTTGACTTTATTTCCGTCATTCAATAAGCATTCTATTATAACTGAGTCACCAAATTCTGTGTCAGTCGTGTGGGAACCGTAGTACTTCGATACTAGTTCCTTGGATTCATCAGATCCTGTATATTTCAGCGGACCACAGGTGGCTTCTAGATAATGGTAAATTAAATGAAATAGATAGACTCTCGTTTATTCTTTACCATTATTTGGAAAAATACTCTTGAGGGGTTACAAGATCTGAGGTAACTCAGTCGCATAGTTGAATCGGGTTCTCCAGATGGGTAAGCATACCCTTCCTCGCTAGCGACATCCGCCACAGTAGTTCATAGTCCCCCGTTATTACCACTAATAAAATAAAACTAACTTTTACAAATAGGTGGATCAGCATTCCATCCATTACTAACACACTCCAGCTCTTCATCTTCATTTAATTGAAATCCTATATCACATCGGTAACTTACTTTGTCTCCAAACGAGAAATTTTGTCGTCTTGATAATAGTTCTCCATGCTCAATATTAGCTGGTCGAGGGCATATATTGCCTGGAATAATTGGAAATATTTATGTAATGAGTTGTATGAGCAGTAAGTAATGTTACAAAAGCACAGGCACAGGCATGTAGGCATAACCTTTAGTGAGAGAGTATTGTTTGTGCAGTAAGTTTGAATAATATAATATATTTTGAATATATGAAATGGAAGTCCATATTCTTCAGAATCTGAAAATAGATGAAGAATAATGGTTCCAACAGGAACATTAATATCTATGGAAATCGTAAGAAATATTTTTTTCGGCTAAAAATGTTACTTTAAAGATGGGTTTCCTTATTTTTTATTGTCAAATTAAGCAAACTATTTGACAAATTGGTGTTTTAATGAATTATCATGTATTCTGAATCATATCATTATTTTCTTATTGCATATAATTAAACGTTTTAATCAATCATAAATGTCCACGTATCTGGATAAACAAATTGGAATTCTGCTGATAATTCTCTTCTAATTTAGCTCATTATGAATTAAATATTGACATGTAAGACAAACTGGTTTTTTTCCAATTCATTAGAACACCTCTACTTTCTATTAATATAATTATTAGCATTTTCATTTTCATAAATGAAATAAGGGAACCCATCTTTAAGTGAGAAGAGAAAATGCATATTCAGTGCACGTTTAAATACAAAGGTCATAATTTACAAACTGACTATAGCACGATAATGGATTTAAAAGATCAGTTGGGAAAATAATGACGAGGAAAATTTAATCGATGGGTAAGAGTAAGAGTTAGGTTGGGTTAGAGTATGGAGAATAGTAAATAGGATTTGAAATCTAAAGACGGAGCTACGGACTGAATCTACTTAACTGAAGGAGAGGCTGTAGTTCAGTCATTTGGAGAGAAGGAATTTTGACGTCATTTGCTAGATTACATGGATAATGAATAACTTGAAAGTATAACTTACGAACACAAGAGTGATCAAATCGTAAGACATCTCCTGGTCTTAATCCAGTTTCTTTATCCGACTTCACTTTATTATTGACCCCGTTTTCAGTGAATAGAGTAAATCCTACATTACATCCACATATATAACTTCCAACATTGTTGGTGCAGACTTGATCACAGCCACCGTTATTCTCATCACACTCATTAATTTCTGTAATTATTATACAAATATACTTTGTACAATCACTTACTTTAAACAATTACACCAATACATACTTTTCACAAATACATACTTTTCACAAATACATACTTTACATACTTACATACTTTACATACTTACATACTTTACACAAATACATACTTTACACAAATACATACTTTACACAAATACATACTTTACATACTTACATACTTTACATACTCACATACTTTACACAAATACATACTCTACACACTTACATACTTTACACAAATACATACTTTACACACTCACATACTTTACACAAATACATACTTTACATACTCACATACTTTACACAAATACATACTTTACATACTCACATACTTTACACAAATACCTACTTTACACACTTAAGTAATTTACACATTCACATATTGAACACAATTACATATTTTACACACTTACATATTTTATGCAAATACATACTTTACACAATTACATAATTTACATAAATACATACTTTACACACTCACATACTTTACACAAATACATACTCTACATACTCACATACTTTACACAAATACATACTTTACACATTTACATACTTTACACATTTACATAAATACATACTTTACACACTTACATAGTTTATATAAATACATACTTTACACACTTACATACTTTACATAAATACATACTTTACACACTCACATACTTTACACTAATACATACTTTACACACTCACATACTTTACACAAATACATACTTTACACATTTACATACTTTACACTAATACATACTTTACACACTCACATACTTTACACAAATACATACTTTACACACTTACATACTTTACATAATTACAGACTTCACATGATTACATGCTTTATATAAAAACATATAATGTAAATACTTCATACATAAATACAATCAAATACTCTTTTTACACGATGAAGTGTTTAATGAGGGAATGCTTGTCAAAAGGTAAATGTGAAAATTTTTTAACTGTCTTCCATTTACAAAGTTTTAAAACCAAGTAGAATACAAGATAGAATTATCATTAAATAATACATACCATGACAAAAAGAGTCACGGGACTCAAAACCAGATTTACACATGCATCTATATGAGCCTATTGTATTCATACAATCAGAATCATCACCACAGACCGACTGTTGACCGACACATTCATTAATATCTGGTAAATAGAAAACAATCATATCTTACCATCAAAATAAAGATAAGATAATAGCAATGTGGATTCTTTGAAAAAATACTGTATTAAAAAAAAATCTTTATTCTTAAATAATGATTTTTTATTATTGTTTCTATCATTTAAAGGGATTATAGGCAGGTTTTCTGAATTCTTTATGTGTATCAAGACCCTGATTACATCAATTTTCAATCAGACTTCTGTGGTTCTTGCAATTCCACTAAAACTAAGTGTTTGATGTCGTCACTAATCGCAAAATATGTTTCATCGAAGAAGGACTTTGCGATAAGTGACATCATAAAAGGCTTACTTGCATTGCAAAACGTCTCCTTGAAAATTGGAAATGTATGTTACCAGCGTTCATGATACACATAAATTTTTAGAAAACCTCTTGACAATCGCTTTAAATTAAATATCATAATACACTTCGAGTTGACAAATTCAGGAACATTAAAGGGGCTGTCTGCTTTTTTCAATCGTTTTGTGTTGTTTAGAGCGAGAAATACATCAAACTGCATGCCAACATGCAGAGGAAGATGCGTCTTACCTTTCGTGAAAGTTTTAACTTAAAATATCCAAGCGTTAAGTCACAAACAGCTAAACAAACAGCCAAACAAACAGCTAAAAAGAATCTTAACCGGTTACGTACGTATTTGAATCCCCCGGGCTCCATTTGTACTGTATTAGCAGATAATTGATTATGAGAAATGAATTCTGATTGGACCACCAATTATTAATATCCAATCAGCAGCTATTTCACAAACGTACCTCCAAAAGTGAGTTGCAGGTCCGTAGTGTGAAATACTCTGTCCATGCAAAAATCACGACGTCATGTATTTTTTTGGAACAGCAATTCTCAAATTTGGTGTTAAAAATGGTTTCCTCTGTCGTCAGGTCAACGAAGAGAAACTTTACAAGGAACAAACGTATCATGCATAATCAGCCCACTTTACACTTTGAAATTAAAGCAGAATGCCCCTTTAAACATGACACAAAATGGGCGAGTGGAGTTCGGAATACCAGGAGTACAAAAAGTTTAGAATCGAGAATCTAGGCAACAGTTTTATTTAAATCATATAGTACCAGTAGTTCTACTGAAAAGTCATCTTATACAGTTCTCATGTATTAGACCAGGGGTTTTCAACCTGGTGATAATGAGACACTTTGTAGTTCAGCATATTTTTTGACAATTATAGTTGAAGTCGTTCTATTCTTCGATATGAAAAAAGGTGGCATGGAAGACCTTCAGAGAAAACCGCAAAATAATAAGGATTTATAGGAGGAAGGGGGTAATGCATACGATAAAGGATCCTGAAGGGGGATTAGAAAGAAAACCCCATTCAGCTATATGAATATCTCATTGAAGTGGTTAACAACTTTCGAACAGTGTTATCGTCAATACTTCCCTCTTGGGTTGTCGTCTGCTAGGCGATTAGGTGCCGTGGGTTCGAATACACCTCAAGGTAAAAAAATTCTGATGCCTGTGCGTGTCATTCCGAGAGTCGGCCGATGTCGACTTTCATCACCTAATACCTAAGAATAAAACATCAAAATATAAAAGTTGTCACCTACCCCCACATATTATTTCACCATCGAATGTCTGGTCGGGACCACAAGTTATTTCGTCTGTTCCGTTTATCTCATATCCGTCTTCACAAGTGTAGGTGACTTTACTTTCAAACTCTACAGGTTCCTTTGTTACTGTACTAGCATGTTTAAAGCTGGGTATACCACATTTCTTTTCTACAAATAGATACATAAGATAGTTTGCAGAGTAAGGTATCATAAATCTTTATAATACTACCGTAAAAACTAGAAAATACCGGAGGTAGGGCCAAAAATGAGAGTTGTCCCTTCGGGATGGGGGTCTGGGGTCTGTTTTGATCCCTGTGAAATAAACGGATTTCAGATAGCCTATGAGATGAACTTTTAGCATCTAGTGGGCTTCATTTTCACTTCGCGTCCTATGCCGCCACAAAGGACGTAAATGCAAATCTTTTCTCATCTCATTTTATGTCTTTTATTCGTAAACTTTGCCAGAATTTAAAATACGATACTAACTAAAACACTGAGGTTCCTTATGAGACCACTTTCCAGTAGTTAAACAGACTAATTTTACAGAACCAACCAAATCGTAACCAGCATCACAAGAATATGTGGCAACTGAGGCAAAATCAGTTCCTGTTGTGTTAGCTCTTCCATTCGGCACCACGGGAGGGTCTCCACACGTTGATGCTGAAAAGTGTAAATAGTTACTATTAAGCCCTTCTCATTGTACTTTCACTGGTATAAATAAATTTACAGTGCGTAGTTGGAGCTTTATAACATTACGTACTGCAAATTGCCATCCTTATAGCCCAGTCTAAGGATACACCTTGTAGCTTATTAACATAACATTCTGTAAATTGCCATCCTTATAGCTCTGTTTTGAAATACACACTGCAGCATAATAACAACTGTTTCCGAGTTACAAGTTATTGAGAGACATCTTAGCCATTTATCATGTAATTATAGATACATTGATCTGATTATGCAATTGTTATGCAACAAAAATTTGACTACTTCATGACCGTGTGAAGCGACGGCAAATTATCATTCCGTAATTCTAGTAATTTCACACAAATTTGATCAGCCATTTGGTTTGAACGTGAGCATGTGAAGCCAGAGAGAATCAATGTAGTCGTACGATACGAAAGAACTGGGTAGAAATACCGTTGAAATGATATATATTATGTCAGTTGTCTGGAAATAAAATGAAATGGAATGAATGGAGTTTTACGTGCTACTTTTCTGCACCTTGTGAGCCAATGAAGACGGGCAACGCCATGCAGGGTGCAATGAGGGAAATTTTGCCAGGACAGCGGCATTAGCCTGCTCTTTTTCGATTTCCAACTGTCGAGGGATCTTTAACGTGCACATCCTGTAGCACACGGGGCATCGGTTAATTGTCCCATCCGAACGACTAGACGCTGTTTCCATGTCAGCCCCTCTTACCTGCATCACTGACAGGGGGAAACCGGGTTGCAAAATCCGAAGGTATTATCTCGACCTATGCCGGGATTGAACCCTGTTTCAACTATTTCAACAGTGAACGTTTTTCATTATCGTATATGTGGTTTTATGAAGTTAAAACTTGTACCTGCACATGTAATATCACTACTGTAGGAACCAGTATCTAAGCAGGTAGCCAAGGGTGAGATTGTGTTCATTTTGAACCCATCGTAACAGGTATACTCCACTTGTTCATTATACATAACACTTCCGGTATAGTTTGATATATAACCATTTGGTATAGGTGGAGGGACACCACAATATGTTACTGAAATTAAAACCATAGCAGGTTAGGCAAGGAAACATAAACCATGGTAAGCAACGTCCTACTTTGATGCATTTTATTGGCTAATGAAGACGGGCAACGCCCATGCCAATAGTTATATGAAATGAAAATAGAGGTGTTTTAATGACTCGAAAAAATACCAGTTTGTTTCGCATGTCCATAATGAGTTCATAATAAGCCAAATTAGAAGAGAATTACTAGTAGAATTCAAATGAGTGGCCGATCAAGAAAGGTCAAAAAGTCTCCTTTTTTGGTTTATCTAAACTGCAGGCCTACATACATGGACATTTATGATTGGTTAAAACTCTTAATTATATGCAATAAGAACATAATGACATGATTAAGAATACATGATAATTCATTAGTAACACTAAATAAATAAGGAAACTCATCTTTGTTATTGTTTTTTCAAAAAAAAAAGAATAAAAAACAAAAAAAAACAGTAAATGAATAATACACTGTCCCTCAGTCTATTTATGATCATACTCAAACCTTTCCCGTGGAAAATTTCTCTCATAGTCGAATGAATCTGTGATATTTCACCTATCATACGTGACATCAATGGGTAAAGAAACTTCATAAAAGGAATTTTGTTAGAGAAATAATGTAAATATTTTACCTTGGCAAGTAGGATAAACGTCATAATTCCATTTACCCCCTTCCAAACATACAAAAGATATACTTTGTTGACCGTTATATTCGGCCTGGGCAAATGAATATCCAGTATCACATGAAATGTCTACCATTGTAGCAGGGGTGGTGTCACTAGTTGATATCGTCATATTCGGATGAGTTGGTATATCTGGACAGCCTGAAATCAATTACAACAAAGATATAGCGATGTGTATAAATGCAGCGATTTGATTGGATAGTATGGAAAACCCCTAGAAACCTCTAAAGAAAGATTGTAAATAACATGACTTATTGTTTAAAGTTTTCCCTTCAAATCCAATCAAATCGCTGGCTGCTCTGTGAATTAATGAAAATGACCACCTTGTTTTCAACAAGGCCACGTTCGTGAAATTTCTTAAAGTCCATTCCCAAAAATTCTCCGAGAACTTCAGAGGTATTTTTCAATCCGGCAAGATTCTCATTTTATTTCACTCAAAGGTATGTCTTCTGAAGCTATGCGCCTACCATAATCAGATCACGAACTTAGTTGACCGCCATATAAAAGGACTTTCTCAAACCAAATGCCTTTAAGACAGGTATGTGCGTAAGGCGTATAATGTTTGCAGATTATGCTGGAGAATTCAAGTTGCAGTCAAATAAAAATACGTGTACACGTTATATAACATCTTGTTGAAATATGGTTGTCCTTTCTAAAAATTCGACAAATTATGTCTGGTGAGGTGATTTAATTGTCGTTACGTACCCAGCGAGTACTTTATCGAGAATTTTCCCGCTGATTGAATAAGGTTACTAGTGAATTTCAGGTAAAACTGATTGCCTACAGCTAAACTCTTAGAGCCCACTATTTCATTGAACCCTCCATCGGAATGATATGAAGTTGACATACTTTCTTCGTCAAAAATCTGAAATACAAACATGGTTCAGAGATAAACGTATCGACAAGGTTCAATTTTACAAATACAACACTGACTAACTTATCCCACTGACTAGTTTACATCTGACTACTTATCCCACTGACTAGTTTACATCTGACTACTTACACCACTGACTAGTTTACAACACTGACTGTTTACATCTGACGAGTTCAGATCACTGACTGTTTTCATTGCTGACTAGTCTAAATCTGACTGACTGACAACTGACTTGTTTACATTATTGACGAGTTCACATTACTGACTAGTTTACATCACTCAATAGTTTACATCAGTCACTAGTTTACATCACTGACTAGTATACACCACTGACTTGTTTACATCACTGACTAGTTTACATCACTCACTAGTTTACATCACTCACTAGTTTACACTCGTGTTAGTTGGAATTTTGGCCAAGTGTCAGTTGACATCATGGTTAATGGACACTAGTGTCAGAGGACATCAGTGTCAGTTGATATCAAGGTTAATGGACACTAGTGACAGAGGACATCAGTGTCAGTTGATATCAAGGCTAATGGACACTAGTGACAGAGAACATCAGTGTCAGTTGATATCAAGGCTAATGGACACTAGTGTCAGAGGACATCAGTGTCAGTTGATATCAAGGTTAATTAATGGACACTAGTGACAGAGGACATCAGTGTCAGTTGATATCAAGGCTAATGGACACTAGTGTCAGAGGACATCAGTGTCAGTTGATATCAAGGCTAATGGACACTAGTATCAGAGGACATCAGTGTCAGTTGATATCAAGGCTAATGGACACTAGTGTCAGAGGACATCAGTGTCAGTTGATATCAAGGCTAATGGACACTAGTGTCAGAGGACATCAGTGTCAGTTGATATCAAGGTTAATGGACACTAGTGTCAGAGGACATCAGTTTCAGTTGATATTAAGCAGTTGAAAGCGTTTGGAATAGTCAAACACCCAGTCTTGATAATGTTTTCAATATACTCACCTTGATATTATCAACTTTATCTGCCAGTTCAAGTTTCTCTATCACAATAGTATATGGTCTGTTGGTATTATCTGGATCAGTAATAAGCCAGGAACATGTTGTAGATGGTGAATACTCTTCTTTAATATACCCAGGTGAATGTATCATACCATGCGTCTGAGCCAATTTGAAAGTACAACCTAAATAGAAGAACGGAAATGTAATGAAGGTACTGTCAATTATGCCACACTACAACCTATATCTTATTTTTGTTTTCTTATATTTTTTGCCGTTGTAATCTAAAAAGCACAAAGGTCGTAGGACGTTCCTCTGAATTTTTAGAAATATTATGTATATTAGTACATCTTTTACTCAAGTTCATTTATCGTCATATTTTTTTGCTTAAATAAACCATCCGAACCAAACGATTCTAACCGTAAAACGAAACCCGAAATCCAAACAACATTGGTGCCACATTAGTAGAAGTATATCAATCATAGGTGAGTAAATCTAACTTTGTGACATCGATATCCTTTATAGAACCTGGCATTATTCTGAGTGGAAGGAAGATCGTTGTCCTTCAAAGGAACAAGTGCGCCATTTCATTTTGACCAATTATACTTTAGTCTCAGAAACCGCAATTTTTTTAGCTGAGCCAATCAGTAATAGTGTTCACACTTCACTGATGAAATTTGAGCCCTCAAATCCATGTGTGTCCAGAATCATCCACAGTTGAATGTTAAAATGACGACTCGTCCTAGAATTCCAGCCAACCCTCTAATTTCATATTCACATCTAGCTTGCTTGTCTTGTATCTTTATGAATAAGATTTGTTTGAGAATACCTTTCTTGTAGGAGATTCTATACCCGGTCTGGCCAGGCGGTACAAGAGCATAATAATGTATAATAATTCTCAGGGCATTGGACTTAGTAGTGATCACAAAATCGAAATGACTGTCAGTAGCCGTTTCAATTCCGATAATTTCAGTGGCGGGTGATAAGTCTTCTCCATCATAAATATAAACCATAAACTTCGTGCCCTCTTCTGTATCCTTGATAAATTCTTTAACCTGAAAAATATTTATTACATAAAATAGAATGGGAGTTTTACCTACAAGGGGGCATGTGGGTGGTGTGGTATTCCCGAAAAAATGGATTGCCTCCCTAAAAAAAAAAACAACCAATTCCATTACTTAACTAAACATCATACACCATTGCCCCTCTGGATATATTACTTGCCTTCCCGAACTTTCAAGTCTGGTTACATTACGAGCCTGTTTACATCCTATGCCTAACTGATTTGGATATGAATCTGCCAAGCAGAGCAGTATGTAGTTATTTTTCTCATAAACATCAGCTAAAATAATTGAATGATGGATGATTGATGATTATTCTGTCATCGATCTTCAATTGATTGAATGATGAAATGATGATGAATGATTGAATGATGATGAATGATTGAATGATGATGAATGATTGAATGATGATGAATGATTGAATGATGATGATGAATGATTGAATGAATGCATGAATGAATGATTGAATGATTGAAAGATGATGAATGATTGAATGATTGAATGATTGAATGATTGAATGATGAAATGATGATGGATGAATGATTGAATGATGATAAAATGATTAATAATTGAATGAATGGACAATTGGAATGGAATGAATGAATTACCTTAAAAGATATAACCTCGCCTTTTTCAGCTCTAATCAACCATTCTTTATAAAAATATCGAGGACTATTTGGATAAAATGGAGATGTTATAACTTGCCAGTCGTTAGTAGCTGTTAATTCTATAACTCCACTGTTTAATTCCGGAATATCTAGACAAAATATAGAAACATCGACAATATGATAGATCAAAATACAATTTCAAATTACGTTTACATCCATACCCATGAAAAGTTCAAAGTTACCTTGATCCACATTTTTATATCTGGATAACTGGTTATAACCGAAAAAGTTTATTTGTCAGTCTGGAAGCATATGGAAGTTATTCGGATAGAACTGGACAGAACCAAATTACTTTTGCAGTGAGAAAGGGGTATTAGCATACTAACACTCGCGTCCTTCGTCTTCAACCGACAGTAAGTAAAATATACGACTCGGCTGTAACATAATTATTGAAATACAAATTAATATCTCCTTGATTAAAATACGTTTGATTACCTGAAGTCCATTTGATTTTGAAACCACTTTTAATAACGCTAGAATCAGTTTTAAATTCTATCAGAGCTTGATTTGATGTCATGTAAAACTCCTGGTTACTTTGTTGTCCCGAGAGAGTTGCCACATCTATAGTCTGTATAGGATCATAAATATGGACATAATCTCTATGTTCTTCAGTGTTGAAATTTTCAATCTGAAAAAAAAACAATAATACTTCTAGGAACCTTTATCAACATCAGGCAGCAGAAAAAATATTACTTAATACAATTTAATCCAGACCACGTATTCTTGAAACGATCTTAACGCTATGGTGTCCTAGATAAGATAGGATTTTCAAAGGTTTGTCATGTTTTTCAGACGTTTGAGACTCACGACCCAATATTATACCCCCTATATAGTTGTCATCTCCAAAAACTACAAAAACAGCATTAATATCACCAAATACAGGAATCTCAAAGGGATTGTTAAAGAGGTTTTCTAGTATTCCATGTGCATCGGGGACATTGATAGCATTAATTTGCACCATTCCAATTTTCAGTGATAAGTCTGTGGTTCCTACAATTCTACAAAAAAAAGGGGTTTGATGACGTAACAGATCGCAAAATGATTAGTATCACAGTCATATGTTCGTCCCGATTAGTGACGTCATCAAACACTTGTTGTAGTAGAATTGCGGGGCCTACAGACGTCTGATTGAAATTGGAATGGTCACACTACACATAATTTTTTTAGAAAACATCATTACAAATCCCTTTAATATTACCGAAAGTTTGATTTGTTTTCCCACTGGTCCAATAATAGTCCATGTATGATAAGCATTGTCTTTATATTGATTACTGTTTGTAACTTCAATTTCACCAGAGATACCAGTTTCTTCATATGTGGATTGATTCGCTGGAAAATACACAAAATATGTTTGCCAACCATCTAGGATATTAAATGACGAAAGTGATACAAAGTGCTGGAATACAATTCTCTCAGCTGGTGACATAAATTGTGTGATTACTTCCCCTTAATTTCTTGGTTTGAAAAACGAATCTTTCCAGAATTTTGAAATTCCTTGAACTCTGTTGGTCCAAACAAAACGATGTGAAATTTATGAAAAAATAAAATGCACGAGAGCATAATATGTTTAAAAAAAAGTCCATAGGTCACCACTTGTCTAGTTGGGCCACTGTAAATTAACAGAAAAGAATTGAACAAACGGATACAACGGATATATCCTTTATCAAGTCAAACGAGTTTACGGGGTAAGACAAAAGATACTTACGACAATTCTGTTCGTCAGAACCGGATGCCTCACAATCTCTCTCTCCATCACAAACCCATTTCTTGCTGATACATCCGGTGTTGTCATGACAACGGTAACCACCTTCAACACATGCCTCAGTTCGACAAATATACTGGTTCCTCTCAAAACATTGTGCAACTTCCCATTTACCGTCTTCATTTTGAGCCAAACACTCAGACTTTTCTTCTAGATTGGGCAAACTTTTTGACTTTGGTTCGAACAGATCAAACAACCCAAATGCTTCGCATAACTCTAGGAATTGAAAATACAGATCAAAATGTATATAACATTTATATTAAAGCGTAACATTTCTGCTGGATATTTTCTGCCCATGGTACTCGATATCGATCAGCGGTAGATTAATCGAACCAATTTACACTACAGATGGATTTATTGGAATACCTGACTCCTTGTGTTCTGAAGAAGTTACCTGCATGGTAGCCCAAGTCCTTAAACTGACTTCCTAAACATAAGAAAAGTTCTATTTGAATCATTATAGTTGTCATACCAGAGGCCTTATTCTTGAAAACTTCACTCAAGATGAGTTCAGTGTTCCAGTCATCTGATTGGTCAATCACTTAAATTGATTTTAAATCAATTTTATTATCCAATCAGATTATTGTATTTCTAAAATATGTTTTTTAAAGTTAAGTTTTGGAATATAAGGCTCTAGAACCCCGACATTTAGTATCTGTATTGTAGTTATCTCGGCTCACCCTTTTAGTTTCCATCTCAGAATGTGCACTCCAGTCATCTCAATTAAGCACTCACTAAACGAATTTTTAGCTATGCCAATGGAAATTCCAAATGTTTCCATGCAAAATATGCAGAGATTGCAGACTTACTCGAGTTAAGAATCCACACTTTCTTCCAAGACTTTTGTTTGACTAATCCGTAGATAAAACTATTCTCGGTTTCATCTCTGATCTCTACCAACTTAGAACTTAGTCTACAAGTAAGAAATGAAAACGATAACCTAGGGCATTTCATTGGTGTATATCTATCAATCTTTTACATACACCAACATGACATGGTGCATAAAATGATTTAAGGGGTTTCTGTTGGCCGTGATGTGTATTGAGGGACATTTATAGGCAAGGTATGCTTACTCTTCTACCACTTTTCATTATAAAATACTTACTCACTTGATTGATATACTTCTTCAAGTGAAAAGTTCATTAGCTGCTACTAATGTTTTGCCAGAATGTTGTTTTGATTTCGGGTTTCGTTTCGCGGTTCGGTTTATTAGTACTTGGTGTATTTATTGTATATTTTTGCACTATTGCTAATTTCCTATTGGACGTTGTGGATTTCCGTATTTCAAGAAAACAGATTATGATTTTCAAATAGTTGACTTTGGTGTTTCATATAACATACCCTTTACAGGTTCTCTCTGCATTTGAAAAGGAAGTTGGAATCTCAACCGCCAAGTAGCAATGTCCACCATCTCGTACCCATCCTGAATCAAACAGAAATAAAGCATTGTTTGTTAATAAGATAAATGGGATGTCATTTGTTAATAAGATAAATGGGGTGTCATTTGTTAATAAGGGAATACAGAGGTCATTTGTTAACAAACGCAAACAGAGGTCATTTGTTAATAAAGGCAAACAGAGGTAGAGGTCATTTGTTAATAAAGGCAAATACAGGGGTTATTTGTAAATAAGGGAATATTGATGTCATTTATAAATGAGGGGGCTACAAATAATATGGAAAAAAGAGGTCATTTGTTAATAAGGGAATACAGAGGTCATTTGTTAATAAAGGCAAACAGAGGTCATTTGTTAATCAGGAAATTCTGATTTTGTAGTCTGAATATGGAAATAGGAACGTGAACGTGAATTTGAGTAATAACTGTAAACTTCCACAGAATTGTCAACATGTGATATAAATGTAGACCTACCTTCCTCGCAGTGGAAATCGATAGATGCTTGACTGACAACCTGAAAGAGACCATACAATATATTTATATTTATAAAGTTCTTAGATAAAAGGCCTGACAATCTTATGATCCCATGTTCTAAATAAGAAGGGGTGGGGGCAAGGCAATGACCCCATTAGCCCCTATGCTGACGCCCGTGCTGACTTCGTCTTTCACATTTTTTGCAAATTTTGTTCTCGTAATGTAGCAATTTTAATCTGCGCTTATTCAAACTATTCAAAATCAACCATTGATAAGTTAGATTACATTGGTTTCATAACATCCTTAATCTTTCAATCTGGTGTGACGTTAAATTTCAATTATTCACCAATTCATTTTGTTTGTTAAAAATATACTCCTTTTCTATCGTTCAATGATCTCAGACAACATCTTAAAATTAGAATATCACGATTTTAGTCGAATTAAGCGGTGCCTAGAGATTTTTTTTAACCAATTTAAAGCGCTGGAGAAGGGAGAAATTTGATCGGTCATCGAGTTACGTCAAAATGTTAACTTGACGAACGTTCATTAATTAGTTAACTGAAGTGGCTACATTAAAGTTAAAAGCAAATAAAAACGGAACGAAAGTTTGGTCTAAGTTTAATTAGACTGGTAAGTCGTTGAAACGCAGTTTATAAATTGAAGCTGTAAGTGTCCACGAGTCACATACAAAGACTTGAAAACTTTTTTATGTCCTTAAATTATGTCTCCCTGGTGGTTTAACGGTCCGGTTGCGCCTTAAAGAATATTGTTAGAGTAAACAGAATCAAAGATAATTGTATGGATAAATTGAACGTGTTTGATTGGTACATTGAGGTAAACTTGAGACGTTTTTAAGTGAAATGAAAAGAAAGTCGATAAATTAACTCAAAATCAATGAGGCGGAATGAACATCATTTAAGCGAAATATAGGGTAATGTGAAACAAGCACATGACGAGGTTGTAAAAATAGAATGAAATCCTCTCTACACGCTGAAAAAAAGCTTGTGTTGAAACAACACAAGTTAATACACAAGTGATATGTCTATAATTGAAGGCTTTTTAAAATCAACCACTCTGATCTGAATTATTGATGAGAAATGAAATGTTTTACGCCCTATTTTTTTTAGGATGGGGGGCGGTGGGACATTTCCCTACTTTGCTCTGCTGTAGCTACGAGCCTGCCCATCGAGATCACGAGTAGTGAGTCATAGCATAGTCTCTCTTCCGAAACACCTGTAACTCTACGCCTGGAATCGTCAAGTTGTCAACCCCTTTAGAGGGTTCACATTGTTAATATTATATTTTATGTTTCGTATAATTGATTGATCTAAAGTTTTATTAAAGAAGTTTGCTTTTTCTAGAATTTAGTTTGTAAAACAACTAAGATAGATGAAGGAACCATCAACCTATCCTTGGCCTAACCTTATCTGTTTCGTCAACAAGAAAATAAGAAAAGTCTATTGAAAACCATAGGGCGTAAACAATTTTAGAGCATTATGAAGCATTGGACTGCAAATGAATATAATGTTATATAATGCGATGACAACAAGCTGGATCTAATACACAGTTTCATTATCAAAATTTAATTATCTTTAATGTGTGTCCTTTCTTTGTTTAATAATCCTGACTCAATTTTCATATTCAATGTTTTTCATCTGAATTTTATAAACTTTGTTAAACTGGGTGTTGGTTGTGGAAGGTCTAGTTACCTACATAGATTTGGTAATGTAGGAAATGTATGTTTATTATCATACAGACCTCAGTGTTCGTAAATAGTGCGAAATTAGTTACTCCCCAAAGTATTCGCTTACTCGCCAGGGAGGGGGCTAACTTGCCCCTCCCCACTCCGAAAAAATGGCCCCTTCGAATATATTACAACAGATTAAACGGGTCTTCCCCAGAAAATTTTGAAAATTAGATCCCGGAAACGCCATTTACGTTCATTTTGATAACCATTGAAGCCACCAAATATCGTATCCCCACCCCCTGAAAAAAGTGGTGGAGACCTGTGCCCGTGTCCCCACCTCCATCTGCGCCCATGTGTGAAACTACACTCCATTTTCTATAGTATCTATCATAAATCTATATACCAAGGAGAGAATATATGGTCCAATGCACTAGAAAAATTGTCACTGAACACCTTAAATTTATATACATGTTTTTCATTTTATACAAACACCCTGGGACGTCTGAGATTTATAACATATCTTTTATATTTGTATAATAACTAAATTTACTATGCCAAACAGTTTACCGTGAAAGTTCCGCTTGTGCTCTGCAACACAATCGGTATTTAGTTTAACGGCAACCATTTTTGCCAGTATTACGTCCAGAGTTTCAAGTAAAAACGAGATTCTTATAAGTCAGACATTAGACGTTGATGTTTGTAGACAAAGCCAATTAAAACAAAAATCATTGGTGAAATGCCGGTAGTAAAGAGGCTGGTCCAAGAATACACAACGAAATCAACCATTCATTACCGAGGTAGATTTGGCTTTACGAAAACTGACGAGAGTAGCAGTATGTTACTATGAATACGTTACAGTTTGTTAAACATTTTAAGGTGAACTTTAAACAAAACAATTCGTTACGAAGAAGAATTAAAGGGAGAATTCGTATAAATTTTGGTTTCTCACCTAACAGCTCAATTCCAGGTTTTTGGAATGAATACCCTTTGTTCAGCATGTTGTAGAAAATATGTGTCCTGTCAGACGGGCACCTGACCCCAATATTTTTGTCAATTTAGTAGATCAAGCTTTTATATGGAGCTTCTGAGAGAGTTCCTATCTGATTTGGTGCATTTTGACAAATAGTTTGGGGTTTAAAATGTATAAAAACATATTTTCAAATGTGTAAGAAATGCAGTGGCGATACAAACAATTTTTCTTGCGGGGTAAATGAAACTACCCAACAACCCCCCAACCCCCAGCCCCCACCACAAACAACACACACCCACGCTACTACTGCATACAATCAAGGAATTGAAAAGAAATTTTAAGAAAATTCATAAAATTTTCACATTTAAAATATGCAATGTCTCAAGTTATTTGTGCAATGAAAATCAAAATCCATCGCCTAGAGACCTGTCGATATTGGTAATTTTTAATAGCAATGTTATTTATTATAATGAATAGGCCTGTCAGCTAACGGATCGTCTGGTTCAACTAGCTAACAATGTGACAAGAGTCACCATCACGTATCATACAAAACTACGTATAGTTCTTATATAGAAATAACACACACGAACGTAGTTCACAACCATTTTGAATCTCTTCCTCGACTTAATAAGTCGAAGTTAAGAAAAACTATAATATTTCAACTAAGCCTTTAAACCACTTTTAAGTTTTATGAAGGCTTTGTTGAAACATTGTGGCCTTTTTAAAAATTCGACTTATTTATCGAGGTAGTCATTCAAGATGGTTGTGAACTACGTTCGAGGTGTGTTATTCCCATGTAAGAACCATTCGTTTTTTCACATCCATCAAGTATAGCAATAACCTTTGAATTTTGTCAATTAGGGCAAAAACAAGCAATACTTCTCTTTGACTATTTGCTTATAATTTTACAAAATTAAGGAAAAATGAACAATACGTTCAATAACTACGGCGGCTCATTTAGGACATATTCAGTTACATGTATTTGAAATAGAAATCAAATCAATATCAAAATTCAAAGGGGCAGAAATAGACAATAGGAAACGAAAATGATAATTTAGGAAACGAAAATAATAATTCAATAAACAAAAATAATAAAGTATCAACTTAATTCATAATTTTAAAAGGATAGATTCGTCCAAAACGAGCTACTATAAAAAAAAAATCTTTCAACGCCTTTTGCGTATTTTAATAACCTGTATACAGACATAAAAATCTGCATGTTTTTGTTGCTAAGCTCCATTAGATACCCTAAATATTGTTCGGATTTTATCAGTTAACGCGAATTTGATAATATAGTTGTACAACATATAGACAACAATCACTGGTTAAGGTTCTATGCAACTTTTCGTCCTACTCGTGCCTGGGGACGACGGTTTCGACGTGCAACGTTTCGACGTGTTCCCCCGTTATTCTACTCGTGCCTTAGACGACGGGGGAAACACATTGAAACGTTTCATAAATCTTTAACCAGTAATTGTTGATCAATAAAGCTGTATCTATATATAGTATTTAAATGTTGTATAACCCTTTATGTCGGGGCAATTGCGAAATGAGCACATCAATATTTTGAATGTTATCTTATGAACTATAACACCAGGATGTAAAATATTTCAAAAAAGTTTTCATCAAATTTCTTTTAAACCTTTATAATTTTTATTCACTTAAAATGACATTAAATCGTGAAATTTTAAAAATCTACAGCCACACCCAAATAAAACCTCGCTTCTTAAATAAAAAAAAAGACGGTATTCACTCCAAAGATTATGTGTGTAATTCAAAAGGCTTATTGAGAAATCGTGTGTGGAATTTGATACTGTAAACTGACATTATATTCACCCGCCATGTTGACCCTAATATACTAGATATATTTTACAGGGTTAATAAACCCATTGTTCTCTATAATCCGAAGAGACAGTAGGGAAAACATGGGGAATAAAATACCGCGACACTGGATGGCTTCATATAAAACATATTCAATCTCATACTCTTTTTTGGGGCAAAAACTTTTAAAAATCACATTTTTAAATTTGTTGTAAAAAACTTGGAGGTACTTTTGAGGATACGAACCATTTTTCTAAAGACTTAACTGAATCGTGTTAGTTACTAAACCTGTATTTTGCCTGTAGTTGAGAAAACCTGTCGGATTTCATAACCACTTAGCATAAACTTAGCTTAGACTGTTTCATGAATAAATTTACATACTTTACATAACTTACGGCAAAAATGACAAATAAATAAAATATCGAAATCAATATCTTACTGAAGACGAGGCTTCTGATTCATAAATTTAATACACATTTTCAAACTCATAGTCTTGATTATGCTTTCAGATCCGAAATACATGTTAGTACTATAAGTTCAGCTCAAACAGAATTATGCATTCATGTCGAAGGGAATGTCAACATAGAACGATTGACCATATTTTACCATAAGGATTTCGTCCTCATTCCTTTTCATTGTATTTTTATAGCAATGTTTTTCTCTGGTATGCGAGATGTTTTAAGTGTAAAATGTTGAATTAGAAATGTCAAAATTAGGTTCACATTGGACAATTTTTCTAATGAACGATTGCAATTAATTGGGATTAAAATCAAAGATATTGGCGGCGGTCTCGATCTGAATAGGTGCCTTATGTAAAACTATTATCAAACTTTGTATAGAAGCGTTACTGCAGATCAATTCTTGGCCCTAGCACGAAGTAGGGGCTGTGATACCTCGGCCCATGTAGATCACTGTCTCAATGTATATTGATTGAGGATACTGCTCCACCCCCTCTAAGATATATAACTTGAAGAATATTTGTCCTGTATATCGTATGATATGTTTAAATGAAAAGGATGTCCCGAACTAGAGGTGTTCAAATTTTATTTTCTCGCTCAATTCAGGAAGTTCTGATTCGGGTTTCAAGCTATGTTAACTTCAAACACATTATTTTGTCACGATAAATTAGATAAATGATGACTATAATAATATATACTGAGGAAAGCTGTGCTATAGGTTAGACCCTTATTACATAAACCCTGCGACTGAAAATAGAGTATATATGTCCGCGGCTATGCTTCTATAATATCAGTAGAATTTAGTCTGGCAAACGCGCTTGGATGTATTATCTGATGCCGTACCACAACTGTCTTGGACAACACGCCAGTTATTCTGTCGGACAGTTCATGCAGTTAATATCATTCTCAAAATGTACACGCAGTTAATCATGTGTTTTTTCAAATTTGTTTTGACTTCCGAATGGGTTACAATGGTTATAAAGTTATTTGCTGTTTGAGTTTCAAATAGAACATATAATTCATAATGTTTTGCCGTATGTCATCTTTCGGAGATTCCACATAGATAAAAAGGTTTATTTGGTTATTTGGGTTTGGCATCTAAGTGTCCCTTTCGGAGATTCCATACAGCTAAAACTGCTTATTTGGTATTTTGATTTGACAGGAGAGTTTCTCTGTTTGACAGACCAGATAAAGCAAATGAAATAGAGGTATTTTTTTTAACCGTAGTGCAATCTATCCCTGGTATATTTTAAAACATTAAAGATAAAAAGTTTAGAAAATTTTAAAATATTTGTTTTATGATATTCTTAGAAACTGCCACTTACCTGTCGAAACTGATAAAATATCGATATAATTCCGAAAAGCGTAAAAATTGTCCTCATTTTGACACCGTTATCAAACCCCTATTCTGGTGTCATCTCTAGAACCCCAATGACAGTAAGCTACAGGTGTATGTAGACTAGTAGCTTGTTAGATTATAATGGGCTGGGTTTAAGCAGGATTTTAACAAACCGGTGTCTCCTATCTTCAGCTCAAATCACCAGATTCACTCAGCCATAAACTACTAGTTTAAAGTGTCCATTCTTAACATTTCATTTTATGAATAAATTGACATTCAATCTCGGGGAAAACTGACTTGTAAAATTCTGGGGAAAAGGTCCATGCGTCAGTAAATCATAAATAAGAAGATGTGTAGTACAACAGAGGGTAGGGGTACAGCCAGGAATGTAACCCAGGCAATGTGTGGTATTCTATTAACAGACAATAGTACAAGCAATAACCAAGAGTTATAGGTGATGTTTGGTGTTTCTATAAACATACAACAGTACATCAGCAGAGGACTATACTCTAGAATAAAACCCAGAGTGATTCTGTTCACTGACAATACTGAAATAGTGAACCATCTGTAGATTGCTGAGAGTAAGGTGGTGTCTGGAAATCTTATAAGCAGACATAAGTACAACAGTGGACCACAATCTAGAATATAGCCCAGAGTAGGGTGATGTCTGGTGTTTATATAAGTGACATAAGTACTACAGTGGATTACCCTCTAGAATATAACCCAGACTGGGATGGTGCCTTGTGTTTCTATACGCTGGTAATAGTACAACAGCAGACCACCTTCTGGAAAATAACACAAAGTAAAGTGATACCTTACTATAGACAATCTGGAAGATAACCTCTGGTGTATCTCATGACGTAATCATCATGTGTAGATAGCGTAGATATCATGGGTCTCATCATAGCGTAGATATCAAGGGTCTCATCATAGCGTAGATATCATGGGTCTCATCATAGCGTAGATATCATGGGTCTCATCATAGCGTAGATATCATGGGTCTCATCATAGCGTAGATATCATGGGTATCATAACGTAGCTACCACGGGTCTCATAGCGTAACTAGCACATGCTTCATAATGTAGCTATCGCGGGTCTCATAACGTAGCTATCACGGGTCTTATCGCGTAACTATTGCGGGTCTCATAACGTAACTATCGTGGGTCTCATAACGTAACTATCATGGGTCTCATAACGTAACTATCACGGGTCTCATCGCGTAACTATTGCGGGTCTCATAACGTAGCTACCATGGGTCTCATAACGTAACTATTGCGGGTCTCATAACGTAGCTACCATGGGTCTCATAACGTAGCTATTACGGTTGTCATAACTTAGCTATCACGGATCTCATAGCGTAAATAGCAAAAGAGCTTATGGCATCTATATCATTCCGAAGAACTGTATTATATAGAAATATGGTAACAAACGTGTTAGTATCTGAAATATATATGGGCCAATATTACGCACATTATCTTGACCTCATGTTACCTCTTCGCTCTGGGGACACAATATCGTCGTCATTATTTAATATTTGCAACATTTTGAAAATCACACAGAAAATAAAATGACTTAAAGCATTTCAATATTATCATTTTTAAAAGTAAGGTTTAAGAGATAAACTTATCAAGATTGAAAGTGTAAGGTATACAGACTAGGCAGAGATGACCCTTTAACCTATTTACAAAAATATTTGTTTATTAAAACCCCTATTCATAAAGAAGACTAGAAATGTAATTGAATCTCTCGACACCATCACGGGGCGTGAACTCGGCTCTTACACTACCTGCTGAATCATAGCATAGAGAAACACTCGTATAAACGACTATGTCTAGATATACAGTTGAATGACAAGGGTAATTACTGGGTATTGAAAAATTGCATAGAGTTTTACGTCATTCAGATGTTCTACGATATATTGAACTAAAGGGTGCCAATCACGCCTGCTACAAGCAAAGCTAAAGGAAAGAATACTTTTATTCGTGCCCTTGGGATCTTATTCTCAAAACTTAACTTAAATAAAATCCAGATTTGAATAAATACGGTAATCTGATTGGATAAAAAAAATTCAAAATCAATTGAAGTGATTGACCAATGAGAACACTAAGAACACTAAGATCATCCTAAGTTAAATTTTCAAGAATAAGTCCCCAGTTCTTCGCTAGTAGTCCCAGGGGGTATATACCGGTAACTCGGGTGATGATTGGTGTTTCTGTAAGAAAACAATGCTGACAACAACATTGATCAACCTTCAATAATATCAATCAACATTTGCTGGTTGGTAGAAGCAAATGAAGCAGATTTCAACCTTTTATTTTGGTTGTTATCTAGGCATAATTTTATATTTTCTGAGGAAAACAAGTTAATCGCATTCCCTATCTTTATTTTGACTAATAAATATCTCACTGCACACTTCACCTTGTTTATTTATACCTTAATATATACCTTATAATAAATTTCACAAATATCTTTAAAGAGAGATAAAATCGCGTTCTATTCAGAGCTTCCTGGTCTAAATAATAGAGATATACCTGTAGATACATGATTTATGAGAAATGTAAAAGGTTTGTAAAGGGTCCTTTGTTGTTGTGAGGTGATGCATACTGTTTGAATATAACACAGAAATTTAGACGACATTTCTTTCAAAGGCTAACAAAACATGATTTACATGTAACATAAATTGGAGATTCCCGTCGTACTATTCTTATAATGATTGGGCTAGTGAAAGATACAACACCACGCAGTGTACAATGGAACATAAACTCTATCCTATTTATGTCATCAGAAGGTTTACAAAATTGGCCCCGATTATCTAAGACAAGGCTAGAAAACCTCCTAACACCAAGGTACTCATTCTGTTACTTAAGGGTCGGATTTACCAATAGTCCATGGTCATCTTCACAATATTCCGTAAAAGATTGGCATTATTGCTACCTTAATTTTAGGAAGTTAATGATTCCAACTCAAATTGCCACAGTTTTAAATAAGGTCATTTGACAATGTATTTTTCATTGGTTCTTATCGGCAAGATTAGTAGTCATTGGTAAAAGAAATCACAGAAAGAATGTTGGTTTTTTTATTTTTTTATAAAATAAATGTTCTTTGTTGACAAGCTCCTGCCATAATATAGATTGTTTCTCTTTGTATATCTTTCTATTCTGACCTATTCTCCTTTAAATTTGTAATAATATATCATTACCGTTAAATACCTTTACTCTAAGCTGAGTCACTTAATGGGCGTAATCCAATCTTTTCCATATTAGCATCATGTGGCGTATCATTTCAATATGTTTCGGGTTTTATGGCCCTAACTCACGTTTACGGTAACGTTTGCCATTACCTCAATCATTTTGTTTCCTTTTCTTGTGGGGAGGTTTGGTTAAGAAACAAAAATTAAATCAAAATTTGAAAAATACCTGTGTCCCCAATTCACGAAAGAGGGAAGAATGCATAGTAATGTTGTGCGTTTAAAAATTAAACATTGTTTTGTTCAACGCCAGAGAGGGCCACTACCACCGTTCAGATACCGAGAAATAGAAGTTATCTCCCTTTACACCTTATCCAAAAAGCAGGACAGACTATTGCTGTTCATTGAACATCTTTACAGTGTCAAGCTATTACTAACACTGTGTTATACCTTGACTGCAATGGTCACTTTTTGTATCATAGAAGTTTGTAAATGCAGTGATATGATCAGATTACAAGCTAGCAAATACATCCAATCATAGCTCCGATTACACATTATTTTCTGTCTTTATTTGGAGGGCTCTGTTTAGCTGTATTTGCTATTTGATGTACAACCAGCTTGATATTATAAAGATGACTCTTGGTGTACATTCTTTTATAGCAATAGTTATAACCTATCTGTATCTTCACAATATCAAGCTATTATAAAGACGAAGTTCGTAATAACTTGATATTGTGATGGTGAATCATTGATTGTACTGCTGTAAAATAATAACAACACCAAACATCACCATCGCAACGGGCACGGAACAGACCATGCCATGGCCCCACCTCGCAGTCCCGAAAGCATGTTTTTCGAGAAATAGATTAATAACAATAATAACAACGTTATATCAGCACCGCAGTGATCCAACATTTGGGGGCTCAATAGTTTAGATTTTAGTGAAAACCGTGTATGACCTTTCAAATCTTAAAGATGGATCTCCTTATTTTTTAGTGTCAAATTAACCAAACTATTTTATTAACTGATGTTAATGAATTACCATGTATTCTTAATCATATCATTATGTTCTTATTGCATATAATTAAGACTTTTAACTAATCTGGATAGACAAAAAAGACTGTTTGACCTTTCTTGATCGGTCACTCATTGGGATTCTGCTGGTAATTCTCTTCTAATTTAGCTCATTATGAATTACTTATTATGGACATGTGAGACAAACTGGTATTTTAGAACACTTCTACTTGCTATTCATATAAGTATTAGCATTTTTATTTTCATAAATGAAAATAAGGGAACCCATCTTTAAGCACTATTTTTTGACTGGCTTTTACATGAGGATTGGGTTGTTTTAAACAGCCGGAAGTGGCAATCAGTATCATTGCTCAAGGTGAAAACGACCTTACTTCAATGACCAACTGTCGCAATCAACTCTAAATGAGATTGTTTCTAGACAAGCAATGGTGGTAGTGTGGATCTGGATTTAGACATTTTGGTTGACATTATCCTAGTCTTTCTAGGCTAGTTGCTTGGTGTTGTGCAATTTTCGTGCAGTTCTAGTACTTCTGAAGACTATCTACATATATTAAAGAACCAAGTCAACCCCCCAAAATAGCTTTCTATGACCTTTAATGTTACACGGTTTTATTTACTTCAAATCTTGGGGTGTCTGTTGTAGACATCGGGGCTCCTGACGTAAACAAAACCACTTTTTAGCTGTTAATGTGATCACCCACTTCGGTACCATATTGCAATTTCATATCAAATTGCACTAACGTATAAAAGGATTGGTGTTGGTATGGGAGTCGTGGTGGCTCAATGAGTTCGACACTCATTCGCTAACCTGAAGTTCTAGAGTTCAATCCCGGCAGAGATCTAGATAATACCTTCTGATTTTTCAACCCGGTTTCTCCCTGTCAGTGATGCAAGTAAGAGGGACTGACATGGAAAAGGCGACTAGTAGTTCGGATGAGACAATAAACCTAGGCCGCGTGTACTACAGGCTGTGCACGTTAAAGATCCCTCCACAGTTGGAAATCGAAAAAGAGCAGGCTAATGCCACTAATTTTTTTCTCATTGTACCCTGCATGGTGTTGCCCATCTTCATTAGCCCACATGGTGCAGAAAAGTAGGACGTAAAACTCCATTCATTTCATTTAATCATGATAGAAATGCCTTAATAAACATGTTTTCTCTGCTACGGTTTGAGAGAATACGTTTTGAGAGAATACGGTTTGAGAGAATGCGTTATTTTTTTCAGTCGTTTTCGAGTAATAATCTATCTCGTTCAGGATGATGTTGAATAAATAAGATCCCTTTTCGAACATTTCGTGTCTATAAACCATCGTTATACATTCATTCATCTCGCTACATTTCTTCTTACATTTCTCCAGACCTACATGAGTAGACATGAAGAATATTGCTTTTGAAAATAGATGACAATCATCAGATAGTTTTTTATATACATTGTATTTTGAATATATATATCGGATGTCTCAGATAAAAAACGTCCCAAAGTTCGACGGTAGTATCTCAGCTGTTGGTAAACTGATCTTTTTCAAAATTCGCAAAGACAATCTGACATACTTCAAGATATGGTTGTCCAATCCTGAAAATATGACAGTCATCCAATAAAAAATGTACAAGTACTGCCCCGAACAAAATAGCATGTCAAAAAATACAATATCAAGGCAACCTCCCTATTTCAACATGTGTTCAATGTGCCCTCCATCTTCTTCGACCACCAATTGCAACTGTTTTGTTATCAGTTTTCTATATATCACAGGGTCTCAAGAAAACACGACTCGTCTTTTTAATTTTCAAAATTTCAATAAGTATGGATACACATGGATTTGAAGGCTAAAATTTCGACACTATTACTGATTGGCTTACCTTAAAAAATCACCTAGATTCCTATATTCAAGACATGGGCTAATGAATAATAATTAAAAATGCTACGATGAGAGCAGTGTTCTTTTCCAAACTTGTCCTACATTCAGCATGTGATTTTACAGCAATAAACCATTGCAAAAAGCAAAAGAAATGCCTCTTAAAGTATGATCGACCTTCAAATAATTCGAATAAACATTTGTACCCAACAGGTCCTAACGTCCTAATCACAGGGACCGGTATTGTTGAAACACGATATGTAGGCCTAATATCGGTGCAAATTTTTTTTTTTTCAATTTTTTTTTTAACGAACAGTATGATACCGGGTCTCTGTGGTCCTTAATATGGGGCACTACTATTTCCCAATGTTTTTATAAAAGAAAATGGCTCAAATGCCAAAACGAAAAAGTAATATGCCGAATCTTCATATCAAAATGCCTTATGATA
>NW_008707001.1:2384231-2538794 GCF_000327385.1 Lottia gigantea | reverse complement strand
CTCAGCCCATCCGCCTTATGATTTAATTAATTAGTTTGTCCGTATATCGCTATTGATTCGACCCATTTTTATGTACGAAAGGGCATACCCGGTTTGAGCATAATAGAATGAAAACTGCACACTATTGATCTCTTATGAAATATGTTAGCACGCAGACAAGGGCTACGACAGCAAACCTCTATTATAATGTATGCATACAAATATTAAAGCGCAATGGTCACGTGTACCACTTATTTAAAATAATATACATTTTGGAAATCCCCTTTCTATTTTTACACGACCAGCCTCGCTTTCGGCTTATCGACCTCCATCATCCAGTCCCATTTTTTTTAGCTGCGCATGCTAATGGAAACAGGCTATGCTATTCATTGTGCAATGAGGGAAATTGTGCCAGTTCATTCTCCTGGCTTACTCCTTACTTTTGATTTTGAAACGTTTGTAGTGTTTTTATAGCACAAATTAATACACAATTGTTGAGTTTATTGTATGACAACCACATAAAAAGATAATTATGTGCTTTCCGCAACAACAAGAGGCTTTCTTGATTTGTCCAGTAGGTCTTCAGCATCAGACTTCTGTTTTAGTTTCAATGGATTTTGTTTCAGATAATTTAAGACTGAATGAGAGCAAAAATCATCGAGATAAACTAAACTGATCGAACATTTGAATTTACTCTTGATGTGAATGGCAGTTGAAAATGACAGGATGTTTGGCCATAGGGAGTTGTTAGTGACGGAGTTAGCCTCCTGGAGCTGGGGGTCCTGATAGTATTGTGCAGCTTATTTTTGTTTGGGATGGTGCCACTAGGAGTTGTCCTAGTTCTCTTCGATTACAAAGTTATTTGATTATCTCAACTTTTTTCTACTAGAAATGGCAACTACAGAAATGGTCACCACAACAGAACAGCCTAATATTCCTACCAAATCGCAGAATCCAGGTGAGTTTAGATATCGTATAGATTTTGTTCGATGATTATCGGTACCCATTTACATGTGGGTGGAATGGAATAATGAAGAAAGGTCCACAGACTCTGTCAGTCTGAGTTTAATCTCAAGACTACCATGAGCCTATTATACGTAATCAACAAATGACGTCAGGAACAGTTTCCAACGTTTCAACCGACTGCGCTACGGTCCATCCTGAAAACAATACTAAGCTATAATCAATTATCAATTATAATTTGGGTTGTTTTTTTTCAGTTTCTGGTGACAATACCTACTTGAATACTGTAGTTTCTATTATATTGGTGTTTGTACTTACTGGAGCTATTATTGTTGTATATTTGTTTGTAACAAAGAAATACTGCTTCGCCAAACCTCAAACACCAACATCGTCATCAATGTCTAGTAAGGATTTCTTCATACCAAATGATAGCTTTGAAATCCAAATGGATGATTCACCGATTTTGGAGAAACGTAAGTTTATACACCTTATTCAAACCTCTAACGTTCGGTGTCTCTCGACATTTTGAGGGGGCTCAACAAATCAATCAAGTTATCTAAATTTTTCAGGGGGTGGGGCTGATTTGTCTACGAGAGAGAGAGAGGCCCCTTGCCCCATTAGCTACGAGCCTGGTTTCACGGAAGCCGAATCTCTTACAGAACGCTAATACAACTTCGCTCTGAACCCCTTTGACGTAACGGGAGGTAACTCTGAATTATCTTGGACTTGTTAAAAACATCCTCGAAAGAGAGGTTCTTGTAACTAACCAACTTTAGAAAGTTATGTTGTTGATTTAAATGGCCAGTCAAATTATTAGATTTTGAGGAAGCAATCCCTTTGCTTCTTTCATAAATGAAATGATTTCTTTTTTACTAATTTCAGCAAAACTTCCACTGGAAGAGCAAGGATGTCAATTGATCGATGATTCTAAACGGATCCATACTAGTCCCACAGTTGATGATGATGACGAGCGACACAGACTAATGATCGATCCCAATGAAATTGCGATTTTCGACAATAAGTGTAAGCAAGATGATGAAACATTGTTGAAAAGGACATGTGTTCAATAAGTTTCCCTGTGTATGATCGAGTGAATGAGCTCCTTAGAATGGGCTAGTGAAGTACTGCTTCAAGTAAGTAAAGTACTTGTGTGTTGGCAAAGATTTGCCTCAGACTAGCAAAGTTCTAACTAGGTCTAGTAAAGTACTGACTTGAGGCTAGTAAAGTACTGAATTTGGGCTAGCAAAGTACTGTCTCGGGCTAGTAAATTACTGACTTTCGGTTAACAAAGTACTATCTCGGGATAGTAAAGTACTGCCTCAGGCTAGTTAAGTGCTGATTTAGTACAAGCAAGATTACTGTCATTAGCTATCTAATTACTGTCTCGAATAAACAAAGTAACGATAAAGTACTGATACGGACTAGCAAATTACCGACTCAGGCTGCAAGTACAGAGTGTGGCTTGTAAAGCAGTTTCACTGTACTAGCAAATTACTAGTTTGTGCTATTAATTTTCATCTGTAGGGCTAAAGAAGTACTGGCTCGTAAGAAAATTAATGAATTTGACTGGCAAAATATATATATATGTATCGCATTAATAAAGCACTTACTTTGTGTAACAATGTACCGCCATGGACTAGTAAATTTCTGTTTCGGAAAATTTAAGTACTGACTTGGGCTAGCAAATGATTGATATGGGTTAGTAGAGTTCTACCTCGTGCTAGTAGTGTTATGACAGATGCATGCAAAGTACTGACTCAGCAAAAATCTGAACTGGTAGAGAAATGTACATGCTCGGAAAAGAAAAGTATTTACCCGGACTAACAAAATGCAATATATATTAAAAAAGGCCTGCAAATTAGATGGGAAATTCTGTCTTGATGATTTTTTCATATTTGTGTTATTAGCATCTGTGATTAATTTTATTAGATTTAAGTCTTGTTAAATATTAGGTAATAGTATTCTGTACAAACTTTATAAATAAGATTATCTCCCTTTGTTTTGAAGATAAAAGTTTGCAATTGCAGATTGGATCTAATATGTTACTATATGCTTACACTGAAAACTGCAAAGGACTAGGAATGTACTGACACAGATTGGCAGAGTACTAACACAGATTGGCAGAGTACTGACACAGGCTGGCAGAGTACTGACACAGATTGGCAGAGTACTGACACAGGCTGTCAGAGTACTGACTCAGATTGGCAGAGTACTGACACAGACTGACAGAGTACTGACACAGACTGACAGAGTACTGACACAGACTGGCAAAGAACTGACACAGACTGGCAAAAGACTGGCAAAGAACTGACACAGACTGGCAAAGAACTGACACGGTGTACTCCCACATATTGGCAAAGAACTGCCATTGGCTAGTAAAACCCTGTCTCGATCTAGCAAAAAACATATATGATATAATGAGTTGGAGTTTTGAATTATTTTTATAATGTAAATTGTATAACGTGTTGATTCTCTTTGTATTACCTTATTAATCGATATCTCTTCTGTGTCAATGACATGCAATCATCATCATTTCCTTAATTATCTTATAGAAAGGGCGACAAATTATAATTAGACTAACGTTTAAAATTTCCACATTTTTCTTTGAAATCTTTTTCATACTGACGAAATTATTTTTAACCATAATTGTTGAAGATTATGTAAATTGTAGATTGTAGATTGTAGATTGACTCACACGACATTACTATGAAGTCGTTGATTTTTGAATTGTGATTTGATTGGGTGTAATATGGTGATTGAACTTATACATTAAATATTATATCTCTGTCTATTAGTTGTTTAAATCCCCCCTTCCCCGATACAAAACAAATTAAGAAGAACTTTCCAAGGAAGACTTTCGCAACTCGTATGTACGAAATTGGACCATTCAGCCGCGGAACAGTGAGCTAGACTTTCTATTTGAATAAAATTCTACTATGCAGGCTTAGGAACATATGTCATACAATTTTTCATCTCGATAAACTATGTAACAGAACCTGGAAAAAAGAAAGAATCTGCAGAAACCGTAGTCTAGCCATACGGAAAGGGAGAGCTAAGGACCTATGTGATACAGGCGTAGGTCCCTCGACAGTTGGAAATAAAGAACGGGTACACTGATATAAATGCCACTGTCCTACTAAATTAAAATTCATTGTACACATCATGTTGAATGTCTAATGGTGTTGACCCTTCATAGCGTTTGTTCCCCCGTCTTCATTAGTCCGATTAAAAGCACAAAAGTAGAATATAAAATACTTCATTTCATATCAGTTCTATATTAATCCCGATCAACCGATAATCGGGGATTAGATTAGGGTAATTAAGGAATGATCTGGTCAGATAACGATTAGCTGTTCAAACAAACACTTTAATGATCACCCCAGTGTAATATTTGACCTTGGAATCAGTATATAAAGTCTTATCCCAGCCCTTTCTAGAGAGTTGTCACCGTGCCTAAAAACTAAACACTATCCTTCGTGGCCTCTAAAGGCTGGACTTTCTGTGCAAAGAACCCAACAAGAATTGCTCCTTATCGGCGTCTGGAATCATTGAATAGAAGCAAGAGGACACCAATCCTTACAAGACGTACAGTGTTCGAGGTGCATACCGAGTTTTGAAGATTCTGTTGACGATACAGTTGGGATCTCTCAAGCAATCCAAGATGAGGTGTCTATTACTCTTGGTTGCTGTGTTTGTATTAAGTTCGGCAGACAATCAGGCCATGAAGGAACGATTACTCAGAGTTCTCTCTACATTAGAGAAGAGAGCTGAAACCATCAATAATCAAGCTGCATCAGTAAGTAAAAATTTTTCTCATCTGCGTCATCGTCGTCTTTTTTTTTTTTGTCAATTTGTTTGATACATCGTCCCGAACCGATTATTAATTTACAAATGCAGAGTGGCCACAGGTGTTTCTGAAGGGTGAACATCCCTGCCTAGATCCGAAAGCCATGAAGTGTACAACAAATTCTTTCGACTTGAAGATCAAGATCTAATTTTTTTGTACAAACAAAAAACGAATTATATACGTTTTCGCCCCATAATACGTGTAAGAATACACCAAATCAATTCAATTTTTCGAGAACCCTCTCAGACGCACTATGAGAAGCTTGCTACTATATCTTCTCCACAGAGTTGCCGCATTTTGAATTCAGCCTCGACAGGTGCCCCCATCCCCCATAGAGTCAGTCTGCCCCCTTTTTGCACCCCAAGTCTCGGGAGGTTGGCGACACCCTTGGTAATAAATATACCAAAAAGGAAATTTTGGATTACGTTACAAATCCATGTATACCTATTATGTGTCATTATGAAACATCATCTCTGAATTTAAGAGAACAACAATTTTATTTCAGTCGCCTCCAGTTGTTGATGAACAAATTGAAAGTAAGTTTCCTTTTTTTATATGTTTTCAATACAACCTCCCGACTTAAAGATAAGGGGCGAATACAATTCAAGAAATTCGTGTAAGAAACGAGTCCTACATGACACGCTGTAATTGGTTAAAGCAAGCCCGTAGCTACACAGACCCCCCTCCCCCCGAAAAAATTCTAACAACTGACCAATTCGAGTCGCACGAATCTGTGACGTTAAACGCCATTTCTGTTCATGCCCTTTATTTCAGGTGTATCTGCTCAAGAATTTCGAGAAAGTGTAGAGAAATGGGGCGATGAATCAAAGAAATTTACAGACAAAGTTAATGCATTGACACCAATGATTTTAAACACTTTGACAAGAACCCAAGGTAGGGACTGTTATCGTACATTGTAGCATGAGCGTGGGCCACACTCTAGAATATAACTCAGAGTTAGGTGATGTCTAGTGTTCCTATAACCAACAGTACAACAGTGACCATCTTCTGGGGGAACATGTTTCTGAATCTGAGGCATAGTGTTCTACCCACAGTGAAAAACAGTTACATGCCTCTGTCCTGACAAAATAAAACCCTCAGTGTACACTGCATGGTGTTCCTGTTTCTATTACTCAAATCAGATTTATTCCATTCATTCCATTCCATTCATTTTCTCGTAGATTGGGAGTCGGTTGCTGTGAAGTTTGAGGAAATTTTAAGTGGAGGCGAGGACTTGTATAACACTGTATTAGACGATATTTTACAACTTGCTGAACGATTTTTCAACAGTAAGGGTAAGTGTGTCCGAATTTTATCATATTCCCGATGCTTCTTATCATAAACTTCTTTTGGAGGAATCCACTACTGTACAACTTTTACTTTGGACATTTTCAGCTGGGTGAAAGACAATCCTCCACCCTAAACTTCCAAGTGCTCCCTCCCAATCCACTCCGCAAATGAAACAAATGTGAGGTGCTTACATGACCCTGTACTACAAAAGTGAATACAGTCACGTTCCAAAATGAAATGAAACGAATGGAGTTTTACGCCCTACTTTTCTGCACCATGTGGGCTAATGAAGACGGGCAACGCAGGGTGCGATGAGGGGAATTTTGCCAGGACAGCGGCATTAGCCTGCTCTTTTTCGATTTCCACCTGCCGACAGCCTGTAGCACACGGGGCTTCGGTTAATTGTCCCATCCGAACGACTAGACGCTTTTTCCATGTCAGCCCCTCTTACCTGCATCACTGAAAGGGTTGAAAAATTCGAAGGTATTTTCTCGACCTATGCCGGGATTGAATCCGGGACCTTCGGGTTAGCGAGCAAGCGTCTAACTCATTGAGCCACCGCGACTCTGTCGTTTCAGATAGTGCTCATAAGTAAATTTATGTTCAGTTGTAATATATCTCTATTTTTATTGTATATTTGTATTTCATTCACAGTGAACCCTGGATTTAAATCATCATCTCGATGTTCTTCCGTTCAACGTTTATCTAGGAATTATGGTGAGTAAAGTAAAAGTGTAAAAAAGCGATTTTAAAAGAAATTTAGAAAAATCGGCATGCACTAAAAGGCATTTGGATGAAGTAATTACAAAATAAATCAGCAGTGGGTAGTACAGGGAAAAGTCGCTTGAATGTATATTTTTACCATTTAGATTCAACAGTACAACTATTATCAAATATTTAAACGTGTTTATGGTAGTTATTACTACAGTTTTCTGTTGATTCAGGCCCAATACTCTTCTAATAGACAACCTCCCTTAAGAGACCGTTTTGGTTTATTCCCTTGAGTGGTCTCTTTCTACAGTTTCTACTGTACTTGAATTACATCATCCTGGATGTTCGAAATAGTTTGCTCAACCAATATCTTAAACGGAAACATCTGTCTCTATTTCAGCCTCTGATAGCTATTTGGACAGATGTCAGTTCCGGCTTACAACTGTCAAAATATCCACCAGAGGCTGGAATAGAGGCAGATGTTTCGGACTACCTATATCTCTGCCTGTGTTTTGTGTCAATAATACAATAGTAAGTTTATATCGATGTTTGTAGATCCTCTGAAAGATTCGCTATCAGAAGTAAAAGTAATCGATGCTATGGTATCAGATCTGGATTGTTTCACTGGAGAATTTAAAGATATTTCTAGATCCTTTGATAACATCTGCATGGACGGTTTGTAATTTAAGCCTACCTTATTTCTTTTTTTTCTGAAAGGGTGGTTTGTAAAAGGCTTGCCTTAATCAATGCTCACATTATGTGATCTCTGTATAGTAAGTTAGAAATTAAGACCTATTGTATTTCTAATTTCTAACGTTACAATGGGGGTAGCTGTAGCTTGAACTGTTAGTGTATAGAAATATTTCGGAACGTTAGGGAAAACTTAGTCTTTATCTCGGTCGATCTAGAAGGGAATTTTTAAAGAAAGCTCCACAAACTAATGTGCTCATTGCAGTAAGAAGCGACATCTCTTTGTTGTCTACTGGCGTTGGTGGGAGCCAAATGTCTACTGAATGTACCAATGCTGGTGAAGGGGACATGACTTTCGCTTCTAAAGAATCTTACCTGAGAAAAATCAAACTTATTATCATTTATCCTTTATAAATGGTCTCCAGGGATATTAATTCTGAAATGTTTAATTATTCTAGATGATAAATTGAGTGTTGATAGAGCTCTAGGTATGTTAGGTCAGACTATAAAGTATCTGTACAGGTTCCAGCTAGATGGACAACAGTTTGGTGTGGCAGCTAAACAGATGGGAGAACGAGTGGCTGAAAGTAAGTTATCTAAAATATATGTAGAGCCACACTTACTTTCTTGTTAGAAATCACACGACGATGATCTGGATTCAAGACAGAAAAACCTCATTTCGGAAATAAATTTTCAAAGAATTGCTATCTTCCCTAACAGAATCGAAATCTAACTGTATATATATATATAATATCTTTGTCTTTATAAAACTTTGTATAATTTGTTGTTGTTTGTTTTTTCAGTGTATAAAGCTAAGAGTGGCCAGTAAAAAACAAGAGGCCTATATTGATGACGGAATGAATGAGAACTCTAGACGGAATGATAATAATATGCCAGTACACCCCTCAACTCTGTATTGCTCTATTCTACACGTGTATATTTTCAAAGATAATACTAGATTTGTATCTTCAGACGAGTTTATTTTCCAAATGTGGGGAATCTGTCAAATTATTCTTAATCTTGATGATATCTTATAGCGATGAAATAAACTCTCTCTTTTCTTTTTTCTATCTTTTTGTATCTAAACTAACAAAAATGTATTTTTCTATTCACCAATATCATAATTTTGATCAATAAACTTTCTTTAGCACCTATTGTAGATTATTCTTTGGGAAATTTAATAACATGGAGTTTACGTCTGCTCCAGTTGGGCTTGATGAAAAAATATACGCCAAATTTGGAAAGTTAATCCAGATTTCCGTAAAAGATGCGCTGAGGAGGTTTTTTATCTCCCTAACTAAGAAACACAACTTGATACTTTTTGATGAGTTTATTTTGGGTGACGATATAACTAATAAATATATAACATAACAAAAATATAAACTTTCTAAACATCGAGAAAATACCGGCAAATACCGGCGGAAATACCAAGATGTAATACCAAAGTATGGAGGAAAAACTGGATGAAATACGAGAAGAAGTACCGAAGTATGGAGGAAAAACCGGCACAGATATTCAGATTTTTTAACAATAAATTCAGAACGTTCAGTACTTTCAGTAAGTGGCCTATAACTACCTGCTTAATACAAAATTGAATGTAGTTGTTATATGAAATAAGGTTTCATTTTTAATTTATCTTTGGCACAATCTTGCCTAAATATCTTGAGACATATCATATTTAAATAAATAGATAAAAATATAACAAACATAACACAGTGGACGGACAATATAAATAAATAAATTAGAACTAAGTTAGATCAAACAATATCACTGTATATATATCAAGATAGTTATGGATCAATTTTTGAAAAGAAGTTGTTGGCGCACGGGGCACAGATTCGGTATTTCCATTACACCCTTATTCTGCCCCAATTCGTGAATTATCCAATATAGTCCTTGAGGCACCGGAATTTTAATCGTGCTTCAGTTTCGCTAAATTCTGAAAAAGAATCCAGAGTTCACATGTAGCATCCTTTCCAATCCAGCATTTCTCTTTTCAAAAATTGACCAATAACTTGTAGTTCAGAGGCGGTCAAATTGTGAAAAATATTGAAACTTATGATTTGGAATGATTTAAAAATGAGTTCCAGAACTTCAGAGGAAAAACTGAGTTTGCGACAAATTCACTGAACAGTACTGTTGAAGTCTGGCATAGATTTGTTCACATCCGGGTCAGATTCAAACATGAACAACAACACTAACAGCAGTCCATTGAAATTTTAGGTAGTGTAAAAAATAGCAACTCGACTTTCAGTTTCACTACGCTAGTTTCTACCTACAAATCAAATGGACTTTGACTATTTGTGTTCAGCATCCAACCAGGAGGTGAAAATATCTTTGTTGGACTATACATTACTTTAAGTGATGTTTCCCCTAAATCTCAAGAACATTAGCTCTACAAATCATGAATATATAAAAAATATCAGAAGTGGTGAAGATGATAAACAAGTGAAATATCACAGTTTTATGTTTTAGAAAATATTTTCTTAGTTAAAATACGAAGAGCTTAAACACAATGAGGAAGGAATATTTACAAGATGGCAATATATAAAGAATTATATAAAATTTTCAATGTAGTCTACCAAAAGTTACCGATGAAATGAACATCTTTCTGCGTAGATCAACTTCATAGTACATTGTTAACTGTCTCTTTAATATCATAATCAGATCTTGGTTTTAAGGAATACCTTTAGTATTTATTTTTATTCAAATAGTCGATTTCATGTAAACATTGGAGTAGACAAAACTACTTACTTTTAAAATCGGGCAATAGAACTCAGCACTTTTCACCACCGATTTTTGTTTTGATAGAGTACATATTAAGGGTCACTGGTGTTAACATTAAAAAAAAAAGATGACCCCTTGGCAATAGAATTCTAAACCTTCGCCACCGAATTTTGGTTTGTTTTTAAAGGACATTGTTAGAATGAAGTGAATACATAAACTATATACAATATCAGCACTTACAGCCATTATTCAACAATACATTATAAATATATGGAACTATTTACATACTATAGTCATGTTTAGTTGCCCATAATAATAATAATAATTGTACTTAAACTTGAAACAGATTTTGTCATTGATAAATTTCATGTTAACTTTGACACCCCTTGACCTTTAAGTGAACTCTTCCACACATGCATAATATAAATGATTATGATACAGAGCTGTACATGCCAAGAAGAGTTCATTTTTAAACCTAGGGGTGATTCTCTTCTTTTCACAAATATTTCCACAGAATGTAACTCTAACTTCAGATTTTAGATACAGGTACTTTATGTTCATCTGATTGGTCACCGAAATTGACCTCATCCAATCAGATAACTGTATTCTCTAAAAGTTAAGTTATTGTGAAGCAGGGATCTCTAGGCCTATACAGATAAGGTCTGAATAGACAAGATACTCTGTCCGGTGATGGATTAATATTATACAGTAGAAAGCATGGAGCCAATACACATGGTACTGGTCTTAACATGATGTGGATTCTTCTAGTGTCATCCTTCACCCCACAGCGTACCTGGTCTATTTCTACCAATGCTATAGCAAAGACGAATCTACGCGGACAAGAAGACTACAAGGGCGAGACGCTTCAATGTATAATGAAATGCTAGAGATTTACATTATACAATAACTAGACAATTCATATATATAATGGTGAAATGCTAGGAGCTAGAATAAGCAATTGCATGCAGTTCAATATACAGGTGCGCGATTCTAGACGCTAGAATTTACATGTACAATGGTGAGACACTTCAAGATCAATCGGCGCGATGCTTAAATATATTACAGTCGGTGAGAGAAGTAGGCGCTATGATATACAAGCACTAGAAATAAACAATTCAGAGACAATTCAATATACAGTATACAATGGCGCGATGCTTTGATATACAAGTATACAATGGCGCGATGCTTTGATATACAAGTATACAATGGCGCGATGCTTTGATATACAAGTATACAATGGCGCGATGCTTTGATATACAAGTATACAATGGCGCGATGCTTTGATATACAAGTATACAATGGCGCGATGCTTTGATGTACAAGTATACAATGGCGCGATGCTTTGATATACAAGTATACAATGGCGCCATGCTTTGATATACAAGTATACAATGGCGCCATGCTTTGATATACAAGTATACAATGGCGCGATGCTTTGATGTACAAGTATACAATAATGAGATGTTAGACAATATAATAAACAATGATGTCATGGCACTAGGATATACGCTGCTCTAAGAAGAAAATATTTACAAAGTCACTAACAAAACAAGTATCCGAGTGTGTTACGGTCAACGTTGGTTTGTATCCGAATTTGTCGTGAAAAAAGGTCCGAGTTTGTTATACAAAGTGGTCCGGGTTTGTTTTGATCCGAGTTGTCTTGTATTCTTAACATCCGGTAGATATTTTTACATCTACTTTCGCTTTATAATCATTTCACGATGGCCTTGTTAGATGGTGATGAGAACAAAAGGCACTGGCCTAAATTTGAGGACCGTTTCTTATAAGTATCATTAAGTCAATTTTTTTACTTAATTCTGTCACTTTACTTAAAAAGATACTACCTCTTAGAATAGACATACAATTTTAAGACTCAAACATAATCAACAAGTGTATATATTCATCAGTTGGACTTACTACGTGTCATGACTAAAGAATATAATCTCTATATAACACGATATATTCATTGAACTAAATAATTATTGAAACAGCTTCTAAGAATGTTTCAAAATTTATTTAGGTTAATGAATTATTACTTAGTTTTATGGATTTATCGGATAATTCAGGGATTCAGCCGAATATTTTTGAAGTAGGCAAGTCCACTGATAAACAAAGACTCATTTTAACTAAGTTTTAAATTAAAACTTTTTGGTCATCCTTAGGAGGTAGTATACCTTTAAAAAATCTTGCTCTTCACTATGCTAACTATGTACAATGATCAATATGATAAATCAAGCAAAATAAATCATTATAAACATTAATTTACACTACTCTATACTCCTTATATTTTCTGTGTAATCATCAGGTCAGACCCCTTTAAATTCGAACACTTTTACAGCCCAAGTTGCAGTTTTTAGGGCACTGATTATCACAATACCATCCCATTATATATCCTGGTACCAGTATACATCGTGATAGAAGTTTAAATCAAATTTACCTGTATAAATCATTATACCAGTATAAATCGTGATACCAGTATAAATCGTGATACCAGTTAACATTGTGATATATGCATATATTGTCATACCAGTCCAAAACGTATGTCAGTATATATCGTGACACCAGCCCAATATATACTCAGGTACTCTTATATTTCTTGATCAAAGGATATACTGTGAAACCGGCCCGATACCAATACAAATCGTAATACATGTATCAATCGTGACTCGAGACCATATTGTGATACCAGCTGAACTGTATTTTCTGGTGGCCTGACTGTGAGTAATAAAATAAATCAATATCTATAACTAGGTCCATAGTTAACCCCTGTACCAGTAATTGTAATGTCACCCTTCCTATATGAAGGGATTGACGGTAGAGGTTTACGGTTTTTACTTTGTTGTGGTGTACTCACTGTTGATGAATCTGACAGGTGATGCTGACCTACAAATAGGAAAAACATTTCAGTTCAAATTTCAATAATCAAAACAGGGTCTGATTGAGGGGGATCAAAGGAAACTGTTCTAGGATCCTGACCGCATATTCTCAAAACGATCTTATCGCTAGGATATCCCAGAAACAGTGTTGAAACAAGATTGAAAAGCGCTGGCCACATATTATGGAAACGATCTTAGCGCTGGGATGTCCTAAGTCCTTATCTTCTAACACTGATTCTATGATATCCTAGCGCTAAGATCGTTTCGAGAATACATGCTAAGATATCCCAGAAACAGTGTTGAAACGAGATAGAAAACCCCTGTTCTAGGACATCCTAGCGCTAAGATCGTTTCGAGAATACGCGGCCAGGGCTCTGTTTCTAAAAAAATCTTGCAATCTGATTTTGTCAGTTTGGTATTTCTTAATGTTTAATTACACACATACGACTTCTATCGCAAGACTTTGAGAAACAGGGCCCAGATACTTTGAATTTTCAAAATATTTGTAAAATATTCTAGTCTAAATCCCAAGATAAAATTGTCTATAGTTAAGGCGAGGGCAAGGAACAAACTTTGGGAGAGTCTAGATGGGCATTAGGCTTGGACACGGGCCTCAGGAAGCCTGTTGATCTGAGGGGCCTAGGGCAAGTCTTTGGCCAAAACAGATCATTGTAATTTGAAATCTAGGAGTTTTCTGTAAATAGTATTATAACAATGTTAGTATTTTTATTGAGGTTATAGATACTAAATTCAACTATACGTTAAGATTTCACATCAACAAAATTTATTAGTAGAGAATTTCACCTCAAACTTTATATCACAGCTGGACTGTTGCAGAAAGATTATTTCTTGGCGGGACATTAATTTTAAAGCATAATGAAAACCCTGGGCCGAACTTATCAAACAAAGTCTTGAAGGCCAAATGACAATGATAGATGACTGACTAGACAGTAAGTCAGAAATTTGTGCTAGGACTGAAAAAGAAAACTAGCTCTAGCATGCTCTAAGCCAAACCGTGCACATGCTGTGACAACACAAAGCTATAAATAGATACATGTGCATGCAGTAGACCAAAAATAACCTCACTTTTCCCGCTCTTTTCAATGTTTGAAAATTAATTTCTCCAACTCAAAAACTCACTTCTATATTTTCTACGTGGTTTTTCTCTCCTTGGTTTATTTTCTCGACTGTTTTCTTCAATTTGACTAAAATTGCCTAAATATCCAAAATTTGAAAAAGTGCAAAAAATAAAATTGTGATAAAACAACCAAAAACAATGAATGATACAAAAGCATAGATATAGTGAACTGTGTAAAGAGCTGTGTTCTCTGGTAGCTTCCAGGAATACTTTCAAAGAGAATTTTCGTGATTTGTCTAAATTTAACAGAGACACAAATAAAATAGATCAGTTGTCTGAAGATCACTAATTGTCAAACTTCAGTAGGTACAAAGGCTGAAATAGATCAGTTGTCCAGCTAAGAAAGTATAGTGGGACAATGTGTTCTAACATAAAAAGAAACAACATCATGCTTTCAACAGTAAATCAAAATTTTACTAATTATTTTCATCCAAATTGGAATTTTAGCACTAAAACAGTATATTCACAGAATAACTTAGATACAAGATAAAATTACCAACTGTACATCTAAATTCACCTCGAAATGTCAGCTGAAAGCGTCCTATTTTAGAGTAACAATATTAAACAAATTTTTTGCAAATACTGTATAATTGTGAATATAATACACACCTCTTCTTTACCCTAGCTTAAATCTGGAAAAGTTTCAGTCACTGTAAATAATACGCACCCAATTTGCTAGATAAACCAACAAGCTAAAGACAGGTTTCCTAATTTTTTAGTCTCAATTAACTATTTGATTAATTGGTGTTTCTAATGAATTATCATGTATCCTTAATGATGTTCTTATTGCATATAATTAAGAGTTTTAACCAATCATAAATGTCCATGTATGTACAGTCTGGATAAACAAAAAAATTCTTTTGACCTTTCTTGATCGGTCACTCATTGGAATTCTGCTGGTAATTATTTTCTAATTTAACTAGTTATGAATTAATTATGGACATGTAAGACAAACTGGTATTTTTCCAGAACGCAAGCACCATAATAAATACAAGTAAGTGACTATGTTTAGATTTGTATTAACTTGAAGGACAAATTTTTCCCAAAATCTTTATTTTGAAGCTGATATTCCAATTCAGATAAAAGTAAAAGGTAAAATTTTGATTTACCAACAAGAAGTGGAATGTAATTGTAACGTACCTGGTATATCAGCCAGTCTGTTTCGACCAACAGTCTTCACTTTATTACTTACATTCTTCTGGGACGTGGATTTCCTCAAATTCTGGAATCAGAATAATATTTTGAGAAAATTATTTTTTTGAAATAAGTGTAATAAATGTGTCTGGTATGATAATAACCACCCAGAAGTGATAACAGGCTACAATTTACAGAACGTTGAAAATGTCTGCTTGGCAAAAAATCAAATCAAAATCCACTGTTTTCTCAGAGGTGGTATTAAACCTAATGTCCGTTCCATCATCATTTTTTAAACTAAAACTTACCGTGTTGCTGATTGATGTTGGAATATTACTTTCAAAACCACTTCGCTTTCGTCGTCGTAAATCACTTTCAATCTGAGATATTTTCCTTACACCACCTTTATATTTCTCGTTCACTGGCGGTAGACTCGTGTCAGTATGAATACTTAACTTCTCGGCAGTCACGGAGGAAATATTATCATCACTTTGAGGAGTTCCGTTAAAATGAAACATGCCCTCTTCATAGTCCTTGTTATGTTTCGCTAAACGACTAGGCGTTAAAGCATTCGGAGGAAATTCACTAGTAGAGTCTCGAGTTGGTCGATAAAGAGTTCTTGGCCCTTGAGAATTTTGCGCCTTTGTTCGTTTTTTCGCTGCTAAGGCCGCGATATTTCTCGTGTTGGATACGATTGTCTCTTTATCGTCGAAAGATTGGCGAGATTTTAACCCAGACACATGTTTCTCTGCTGTTAAATATGAATCTGTTTTCCACTGAGATTCCAACTGTTTTAATTTGGCACTTCGAGTAAAAACTTTGGTATCGTCCTCATATCTGGAATTATTAAGTAATAAAAATCTATCTTAGAAACAAAGAAACATTCAGACAAACGCAAACAATTACAACATAGATTGTTTATCACAAAATAAATTAACATAAGTTACGAGTTCTTAAAACATATTGTAATATTCAAAACATTTCTTTCTTGAAAATATTGCAATTGTTTCTGTAAATCCCTTAACATTTTCAAAATACAATATGGATTTTGGAGAGATATGTCATAACCAAATATTACCCACGTTTGAGTCATGGTATATGCATTCAATATTAATATTATCAGTCAGTTCGAAGTGTGAATTTGGACATGGACGATTTGTTTGGATTTGGAATAAGTTCTTTTATCATCTCTACTTTGATTTATTGAACCTATAGTCACCATAAGATATACAATGTACAACAGCTTTATTGCACTTGATGTGATAAAAAGAACTGAGCCTTTGTTGGTGTAATCAGATGGTTTTTTTTTATGGTTGAAAGATTCAATTTACTCTGTTACTAACTCTACAAGGCAAATGTCTGATGAATTATTCTAAAATAACAACCATGATGAAAACTTACCCAATATTAAGATCTGTAAGATTACTAGGTTGTCTCCCGTCTCCGAAAGTACTCCGAGCTCCACTGGCTGTTAAAAACTGTAAATAAAAACAACAATTCATGGCTACTGAGCACGAAATATTTAGGATTTGCTAACTAAGACAAGACTCTAGTCAGCGACAAAAATTTGCAGAGAAAGACCATTCGTGCTCACTATATTACCTTTAGTTTGTTACATATTGCGATCTTAACACGCTCTAAGCCAATTTTCTATTGCCATAGCAACTCAGTAAGAACACCCTCTCCGATGTGACAGCTCCATACGTGACTTTCTAGCTATCAGAAACTAAAGTCTTACCTTTAATGCTGGAGTTTGTCCAGTAGAATCTTCACCTTTCAATATTTTATCTTGTCTTTCTATTTTATACAGTTCATATAATTCATCTAGATCTTTAGGACAGGGCACGTGACTATCTGAATTCAAAATAATTATTTCTTTCAATATCTTTTCTCATTATTCCAGTCAACCCAGCAGAAAATTGGTACAGATAACTTGTAAAACCTCAATGTTCAGCAAGATGTCATTTATTCAGAACATGGGTTTTCATCCTGGGGGTGATTTGGCTATTTTTGGGTCGTAATGAGAATCTTGGTAAATGTAAGATGTTCTTTTCATTTTCAGTGAGGCCATATTCTCCAACAAGATGAAGATTGCAGGAAGGAAAACCTCAGAGAAAATCAAGACATAGTAAGGATTTATAAGGGAGAGGGGAAGTAATGCAATTGATCAAGGATTCTGAAAGGGGTAATAGAAAGAATAAGGTTGAAAATCCCTGATTAAGAATATAAAAAACTTACCATCTATCAGATCTCTCTGTTGTTTAATAATCTCATCACATAAATTACGATGATGTCTGAACCTCGTTATTACCATATCTTTTTTCTTGATTTCAAAATCTCTCATCAGACATGAGGCAATATTCTGTAGATTCTCTATCTCTAGTTCGTGAACTTTACACATCTGTCTAATGATCTCTTGTTGATCAGCACTGCTTACTTTTATAGGTATAAACTATAGGGAGATAGAGATATGTTAATTTTATCCTTTGGCAGGCCTAAATTTGTTTGATAAATCGTGTCTATCTGATTAGCAAATTGCAACCCCCTGGACACAAAATTAATGTGGAAGTTCCATCAGAAACAACATAATGTAATTGATCCTATGGGGGCTCAGGTCAACTATGCAACTTGGGGAATATGAGAGCAACTGGCTTTATAAAAACTAGCCTACAAGCAACTGATAAATCACTGGACTAACTGAATGGACAATACAAGAGTAAGAGTTGTCAACAGTTGCTCAAACATGTTCAAACAGAATACAATTATGGACATAGACCTGATAAGTGCAAATTTTTTAGTAAATATATCATATGCTCCAGGGGATTAATTCTAAAAATTTCAACCTAAGATGATATCAGTGGTCCAGTCATCTGATTGGTCAATCACTAAAATTGATTTTTAATTTAGTTTTATCATCCAATCAGATTACGATATTTCTTAAAATCTACATTTAATCTTTGTTTAGTTTTCCAGAACAAGGTCCTTGATCTTTAAAAAGGTTTAAATTAAGGTGTTACAGAGAATCTGCACAAAAATTTTAAGTATGTTACCTCTTCTAGTTTTTTCTGTTTATCTTTGGCATTCTCTAATTCATGTTGAATAGTTATTCTAACTTTCTCTGTTCGGTATTTCTCCTCGTGTAAAACTTTCATCTCTTCCCTAGCAACTCGAACATCTTCAGGTTCAGTGATGTCGTCAAAACCTCCCACTTCTTCTAGTGATAGAAAATGAAGCATTCTGAATTCATTCTGGATCAACTAATCAACTACTTGCATTTGAAATTTGGAACACCAGACATCATTATGTTAGTATGAAGAAAGAAAGATCAACCTTTCTTACACAGAAAAATCATATTTTTTATTTTCATATTTTATATTTAAGTTTATTTATTTGACCATAAGGCGAGATGCCTATAGTTCACTTATATAATATACATAATATACATAATTTACAATATATATACAAAATGTAATACGTTATTTAATCATACGCAATACAGGTAGATAAATACAGGTAAATATACAATTCACTAAATTATGAATAGCATTTATGTAAAAGCTGTGTGGAAATCCTAGTATAACTGATTTCTTTTTTCTGAACATGTTTAAGTGTTCATGGCTATCAGAAATTAGATCAGATTCAGTATGTTCAGGACTAGTGATCAGTATAATTACTAATATATCTTAACAAGTAAATAATATTATCATACAAACCTTCAAATTTATTATCTGTTGTCTGTGTATTTTCTCTCTTTTGTTGTAGTCTAGCTTTTTCTACATCCCATCTGAAGTATATTAAAATGACTAAATTATTTCACTGGAGGAAACAAAACATTATTTCTATCAAATCAAAATACTGCTGGGAAGTGGATGGGTAATACAAGTAACAATGAATAACCCACAAATCCACACTAATAGAAAGGAAATTTTTTATGTAACAAAGTATTTGAATGGCTGTATATTAGAACCTAGAACAAGAGATGTATAGCTATCTCTTCAGATCATGGATGGCCAGCGAAGTCACCTGCAGAAAAAACACAACCTCTTAAATCTTGAACAACTCCACCCTATTTGTTATTTGTGACCTCGGCCAGTGCTTTACATGGGAGTTTTTATGAAACTTTCTCACTCTTAATACAGCCAGATTTGTATTTTGATTAGACTGGATTGTAGCGTTTCTGTTAACTGTTCTTGAAAATGGGATTGTAGATCTCCGGGTTAGGATTAGTGAACCACAATATTGTGTTACTTACTCGCTGACAATGAGTTGATTCCTGTTGGTTTCAAGACTCACTTCCATCGAATTATTCTGTACTTCCATTAAACTTCGTCTTTAAAAAAAACACCAGGTGATAAAATACATCACAATGAAAAATTTCACACAATCTTAACAAAAAATCATGAAATGTTCAGCTATATTTAGTTAAAATTTAAGCACCAGATTAGAGATTTTAAACATAGCTCAGCAAACAGCAGTGAGAGTTTGAGAAGAAAATTTTACAAACTTAAAACCCTTGATTAACCGATACATGTATTTAACAAGGGTTCACCTTTTTCTGAAATATTTGGGTAATAATTTCAGTTTTTAGTCAACAAGGTCACAGAACAGTAGTGATAAGTCAAAAAAGAAAATTCTACAAAACGAAAAGACATGTCTTGGATATATGTATTCTATATACATCAGAAAAACACCTAATACTAACCTTAATTCCATCTGATCTTTAAAACAAGTTAATAATTGTTCTCGTAATTTATTCATCTCACTTCTATCTGCCGTGTTCTTAGCCATCAACACTTCAGCTGTAATATAAATCAAAAATGTCGGTTACTCTGTGTAGGCATAGGCATATTTCTTGCCAGCCCATCTCTATTTTTTTGACAAATTTAGTTCTGATTGAGAAGGTATCTACTTACATTGTACAGCCTGTATATTGGCTACAGCATGTTGTCTGCTAGCTGTTCCCTGGTCATGAAGTCTGTCCCGAAGTCGTAGTATCTCTTCACGCAACTCCGTTATAATGTTGGTATATTGAGCTATATGATAGGCTACATCTGTTACATTTCTTCTCACCTAGAGAAATAAAGAAAAAAACATCAATATTTTACATGTGGCTCAACTAGAAGAGTGGGGCCTGTGGACTTGGTTCAAGCAGTCCCTATGGTTGTTGAGCCACTGGTTTTACAAGGGTAACAACTTCCATTCTTGAATTCTTGATATATATAACCATATACAGTATACAGTGTACTAAGCTTATACAGTATAATTGCGAGTATAATACTCATCTATAACACCTCCTTTTACTAAACTATGAATTTATGTCAGCAAAATAGCTTGCACAACCTTTTTTTATTGTGAAAAATAGATCATACTAGCCTTAGTGTACAATGGAGTCAAAAAATTCAAAACAAAGACAATGTCCACGGAGGCAAAAAATAACAAACCTTAGTTTTGATGTGTTTAGCTCTATCAGCATAGACTAGTGTATTGCGAGATTCTTCAAAGTTTAAACTGGCTGGACTAATGTGAGCAATCATAACAGTTTTACAATTACCACCCAGAGCATCCTTTAATAACCTCGTTAATTTACTATCACGGTAATTAATATAACGACTTCCATTCTTCTCACCTGGAACACAATAGGAAACAATTTTCTATATTTTTGAGAAATGAAATTTATATTCATTAAGCAGTATAATTAATAGTTATAAGATTTTCTGATTGACTTATTACTAGTGACCGAAATGTCCATCACCAATCATCATAAGCTTGTAAAGAGTGAAATGTGGCAGGTAGCCCTTCCAGAGCATTCACTGTCACAACAATTTACATCAATTTTGCTTCAGGATGGTACGCTAATATTTCAAAACTTTCAACACACCATATGACATGGTGAAATGACTGAGCTTTGAAAGTCCACTGACAGTACTATGGAAGATGAGGCTTATTTTCAACCCGAGAGAGTCCATATACAAAAGACGTTTTGATTTTTATCATGAAGAAAATGATAAGGCTACTTACTGAGAGCGTTAATACAGTTGCCTAACGCTAAAAGAGATCTGTTGATATGAGCTCCCTCTACCATACGTTTACCCCTATTGTGTGTATTGGCTGCTCGTTCAGATCCGGCTAAATCTATCAGAAACAGTTTCCCGGTTCTCACTTCCTGCATTGTGTTCTTTACCCGGTTTCGTTGTTTGACGGTAACTTGTAACACAGCATGTGATCTAGAGGAGGCCTGATTGGCTGCTGTCGGTTCTTGTGTTCTCTCTCGGTTACCTTTCAGTAACATTTGCATCACCTAGGGATTAAAACATATATCGTCAGTAAACTAAACCAATATATTGGTGATAGGGTTTGAAAGTTGACACGGGGCTGACAGTCCTAAGCACTGACCATGGCTTCAGAATCTTTTTACCTTGAAGAGGATTCAAACCCATGGCACCTTATTGCCTAACAGACTAGCTTCCTACTGAGCTCTTCACATTTTTAGAAGTCAAAATTTTCCAATGATAAATTAAGAATTCCCCTGCTCAGAGACTTTATTAAATATTTATATATCATTTGTCTTCAGATTCCAATAACAGCTTATATATTTGCATTACCTTTTCCAATGTGCCTGTCCAGGGATTTTAAATATCTTTAACGCATCCATCCAAAAACTTGATATTTTTTCCATGTCACTCCTTCCTTTTTGCACTCAAAAGGTACTATCTCAGCATACACAGGAATTGACTCACAGACTGCAGGTTACCATGTGATATATTAAGACTATAATAATTACCTCATCAGTAGATCTAGCTGACACTTCTGATAAACCAGCTACAGTAACATCACCCTTAGAATTCTCTCGTAGATCCAATATACCAGACGCAGGACTTAACAGGTCTCTTATCATTTCATTATAAATCTGAAGAGAGAAAAAATTGAAAACTTAATGGTGGTCTGTATCCAAAAAGAGATAGTTTAGAAGAGAATTCTTATAAACCAAAACAAAACAATTTTGACAGAATATTAATAGTGGTCTGTATTTAACTAGGGTTTATTATTTGATATGGCTTACTTATACAAATGAACTCTTCTTAACCTGTATGTGTATAATATGCTGTCATTATAGACAGGGGAACTGATTGTGGTCTGTATCCGATTCTTCAAGATATTTCTACACTCCTAAGAAAGAGTTTTTATTTTCAAGTTTATAATGTTAATGAAAAAGGACACTGTATCATGATGTAAACGTTCCTGTATATTAGTACCAAATAGCATCATCAAGGGTTTTATCTTATAAATGGATAAATATTTTTTAGCAAGACTAAGAGAAAAGAGTTATCTCCCATTAGTCTCCAAGATATAAAGTAAGTGGTACATAATATTTTCTATGATCCCCAACTTTCTATTTTGTTTACCCTGATGGTCAGTTCTCTGTTACCCTAGAGGGTTTCAAACCAATATGATCACAATCATTTACCTGTGTTGTATTAAATAGTCAACTCTAATTTGAAATAATCTCTACAAGCTGGTAATGCGGTTTCTGCCTTGCAGACAATCATTCAACTAACCAATTCTGTATTAACTGAAATTAATTTCAAATCAACTAACCTCTAAATAAGACATGGTGACTTTATATGCCATATCATCACTAGTCTTATCCATTTCCAGGAATAAATCATTGAGAGCTCGGACCATGATTCCTGGAGAATCGTCTTTCCCAACCATAGTATGGGTTTTACCAGCACCTGAAACATAACCAAATTATTTATATTTACTGTATATCATTAAATATATCAACCTAGTTCTCACTGTAAACGCCAGCCTCTTGAGTGCATGGGTACAAACAGGGGGCAGAATGACTTAATGGGGGGACTGTCGAGGTAGAGATTCAAAATGCGACAGCTCTGTGGAAGCACAATCAATCAATAATCATCTCAATAGTCTTACCTGTAGCTCCATAAGCAAACACTGTAGCATTATAGCCAGTTATAACATTGGGGATTAAAAATTTAGTTGTGGCTTCATAAACATCCTCCTGTAACAAATAATGACAAATAAAATTATTAACATAGATATATTCAATAATATTTCACTAAACTGTTAGTACAAACAAACATATCATTAGATAATAAATATATACAAAATACACAAATAATAATTATGTGAACTCTCTTGAAGTGATGTCAATTTGACAAATTCCATTGACAGATCATCTTCACAATGTCAAGCTATCTTCTAATACCTTGAATGTACCTTGTAGCTGACATTGATATCACAGAATGACAACTTGATACTCTGTGATATATAGAAAAGACATAGTGAGAAAATTCCTAATTTGAAATATTTTTAAAGGAATTTTGCAATTTTCATACATTTTTAGTATTTCTAAAGACTATTTACATAATTATATTCAAGACTAAAATCAACACCCGAAATGGCGCACCTCTCCCCGTACGTGTCAGCATGCCCCGATTAGCCAACAACAACCACCATATTCCTCATAGTGAAGCTCAAATTCAATAAAATCTTTAAAGTCAAGAGCTCAAGGCTAATAGATAATTAAGGTTTTAAATTTGTTGTTTGAAGTTAGTTCAGGTATCAGAAACGTGTGCTATAATTGCACATTGCCATTAAAAATCAATGCACTACAAGTTTGATATAAAATAAATTGAATAGAAGGGAAATTAATTATCGATTTTAGATCCATTTCAGTTTTGATGTGAGTTGATGATTCACAACCTACCTCATTTCATCCTTACTTTCATTTCATAATTTATATTGTAATAGATGGTTAATCATTCTGATTGACTAGCTAGATGTTTATAGTCTGAACCTCTGATTGACTAGCTAGATGTTTATAGTCTGAACCTCGACTAACTAGATGTTTATAGTCTGAACCTCTGATTGACTAACTAGATGTTTATAGTCTGAACCTCTGATTGACTAGCTAGATGTTTATAGTCTGAACCTCTGATTGACTAACTAGATGTTTATAGTCTGAACCTCTGATTGACTAGCTAGATAGTTATATTGTAATAGATGGTTACTCATTCTGATTGACTAGCTAGATGTTTATAGTCCAAAACTCTGATTCCTAATGTAGAATCGTTTCCAAGTCTAGTTGATGTTTGATTATTTGAGCCTTTTGTTTCCATTTTTTCAGATCTTCTGTGTTCTTTTCATATCTTGTCAACTTATGTTTTGTTCAAAATAACAAATTTTGATTATAATTTACAATTTTATTGCTGTTTCATTTAACAGCTAGCCAATTTGTACAACTTTGTTTCAAAAGTAGTTTTATAGTGAAAACTTGGTCGGACCTTGTTCATTTGACAATTCAGAGACCATCAAAAAGTCAGCAGTTTCAGACTACAGTGTTTACATCATGTCATGCAATTCTCTTGATAAAAGTCTCGATAATTAAAAACCTATTTTATAAAATGTCAACATCATGCACATCTTAATTAAAATCTACAGTAATTAACTTATTTTAATAGATTCTGAGAATACTTCATTTTAGAAAATAACAAACTTGAGCAAAATATTTTGATAAAAGGTTAGTACACTGCACGGAAGAATTAATATTCAATTGAGATGGGTAGAATTTCCTGCAGGTTATTGAGAGAGCACATGAAATCCTTAATACTTGATATATTTTAAATAAGTAAATATGAAAGTTGGCTAAGTACTGTAAGAAATAGGAGAGATCAGCCATGATGTCATAGAGGTTTCTTAATTTTTCATGTGTATTAGGGACACTGATAGGATCAGTTTGCATTATTCCAATTTGTCACTAATCGCGAAGGGCCTATGTGATACAAACACTTAGTTTTAGTGGAATTGTCTGATTGAAAATTGTTAAGGTGCAAATTGATGCTATCAGTGTCCCCGATACACATAAATAGTTTAGAAAACCTCTTTACAATCTCTTTAACATTGAACTAAATTTCAACTATTTTACACTTTGTCAAGTCCTGCTCCATCAATTTGCAATCATAAAGAATACTTTATCAAAGTTAAAAGTTTGTTAAAAATTGACTGTAAATTATGTATGTTAAGAAAGGTTTCTTTATGTTTTTAAAACAATGTAGGAAACATATTGATCTCTGTTTTCATTTTACCATTACAAGTAGAATAAAAGATCTTCAATGGAAATTACATCTATTGTCTAGGAACTAAAACAATGATTTCGGAATGTCTTAGATTGTAAAAACAGTAAAAATCTTGTCTACAGCAGAAATCATTAGCTCTTTTAGAGGACACTTGAGGCTCATTTCACGAAAATCTTCAGAAAATTAAACACATTTATAAATTCTAATCAGGATACTTTTTAGTGAGATTGAGCCCTCCTTCTGAATCCCAAATGGATTACGGTAATACTGGTTACCCTAAATTATTAAATTTTATATATTATAAGGTCAAAATTCTACAGAACACGATTTAAAGAAGAATCGTGTCAGATCATAGATAGGAAAAGAATTAACCATCAGAAAAGGCATAAATCTATATCTGCATTTTTAATCAGGTGCCTCATTCTCGAACACTTAACTTAAGATGATTTTCGTTTCAGTCATCTGATTGGACAATCACTTAAAATCAAAATCAAGTTTTATTATCCAATCAGATTACTGTATTTCTTCAAATCTGGGACCTTATTCTCCAAAACCTAACCTAAATAAAATCCAGATTTTCAGAAATACAGTAATCTGATTGGATGACAAAACTAAATTTAAAATCAATTTTAGTGATTGACCAATCAGATGACTGCAACACTAAAATCTCTTTATCTTAAGTTATCTAGAATATAGCCCCAGATTGACCTATTTCAGTTTCTGCAAAAATAGACTCCAAACCCCAATGGAAATCTATTGACTTGAAAAGACATCACGTAGATCTGTATACTACCTCTCTCTCTCTATTCCCTTGTATCATCAATATCATAAATAATTCACAGTTCTACTGATTGCTTCAAAATATTGTCTTCATTATTTATTCTGAAATCTACTGATCTAAGAACAATGAGGAGACAAGATTTTCTAGACTGTTGAATCATTTAAAGTTGTCAAGAAATATTCCTTACAGATCTTAAAGAATAATTTATTTCAGTCTTTTTCCATAGACTTAAATTTAATTTTCATAGATAAAAACAAAAACATTTTTATGACTACAAGTTCAATGAACATTTCGTTATGCAGCATTGACAGACTGCAACGCTTTGTCTAATAGTTATGCTGAATAAAATTTTTAAAGAATAATTCATTTTGCTGAATTGGCATGGGCGTAGGAGACAGGGGGGTAAATATTATCTTTTCGGGCAGCAACTGAAAAAAACTCCAGCAGACATGTAGTGTTTTCGTAGGCTCGGTATTTCTACATATGTCTTTTCTATATATCACAGAGTATCTTAAATTGACGTGACGTCTTTTTAACATTCAAACTCATGATAATGATAACTCAACAACCTTCTGGGCTGTGTTCACAGACCAAATCCATTGATTTCAGATTTCAGAGAGTCCACACAGCTAATAAAGTAATGACTAATTTCATTATTATTTTCTGAAGAAATAAATATTATAACAAACCTGATTAGCTGACCCATCAAATGTTCGATCAAATACAAATTGTTTTTCTCTTGATCTGTTGGCTCGGAGAATATCATCATGGTCTTCTGTTGGATCTAATAACACAACCATCTGAAATGCAGAATAATATAAATAATATATAATTAATCGTATATAGATACTTTACTATGAGGCTTACCAGACGAACAAACTGTGGCAGAGCCAAAGGGGGTGCAAAAAGGGGAATCCCCCTCCTTGTAGCCCCAAAGGCAAGTTTTTCGGGCAAAAATCTCATAATTAAATTAGAAATTCGGGCCATCTCCGATATTTGGCCCCCTCTCGGACATAAACCTGGCTCTGCCTCTGTGAACAAACATACATTTTACCTAACATCAATCATTTGCACTGGAGAATATAAATAATTTAAAATGGCATCATCAAGATGAAACTGATTGTTGCTCATCAGCAGTGTGGTAAGAATATCAGGGGCAGTCATGCCCCAACAACATCAGCCCTCTCAAAGACAAAGATGTGTTTGGATTTTCACCAGGCAAGCTATTTGACTCACCAGTTATGACATTGCTTGATATTAGGAATATCAACTCAGTCCCAAATAAACTGTTAAAGAGAAACATGGTAGAAATATGTGATAGTGTTGAAGAGACAAAGACAAGCAATCAGAAATTTCATGAAAAACACTTCTATTTTTGGGGTATTTAAATATACAAGAGTTCACTGATATTTTCATCTTCAAAACACCAATGTTTTGTAGTTAATTCATGATTTATAATTGAAAATAGGGCTTGATACAACTCAAGAACAGGATTCTAAATGACATGTTTAGAATGTTAAAAATACTATTTGGGTCAGGCCTTTTTTAGAAAACTATTTAGATATCAGGAAAAGAAAAGATACAAAATTGTAATCTAAGGTTGTAAAAAGCTTATTACTAGGCAGGGAGATTTAATACCTGGTACGATGTGCCGGGTCACAAATATCAGACTATGAAAATTTGACCCTGGTTGAATTATTAAATTTATATGTTTCTAAGAGAGAACAGACAGACTATTGAAATGAGAAGTATATTTTGATAATGACACTGTATTATTTATTGATACACCCAGAAATACAGAGTAATATTTCCTAGATACCATTGTTTGATATCTATCAGGTATTTCATTATTAGTTTCACTTATTTATTGTAAACACAGTCAATATAAAGATCAGAGGGCGTTTATTGGGTACTTTATTTCAGGGACAGTATTGTTATAGGAAGGGTCATGTATTGTACTGGTATGATGTGCTTTAACATGCTTTTAACCCTTTGAACACTGAGACATTAATGTCAATGAAATAAAATATCATATATCCTGAACTACTTTAAAGACTATGCTTTTAACCCTTTGAACACTGAGTGTAAATGTCAAGAAAACAAAATATCATATACCCTGGACTCCACGAAATAACTTAAAGTATAGGATGTTAACGTTATATGATAGTAATAGTCGCTCCACCTTGAGTATTTGATAAACCATGATGATCATACCCCCTCCCTCCCTCAGGCCTGAGAATGTCTTATTTTTAAAGTGAAAATTAAGCCCTCTAAATGCTAAAAATACATCTAGAATTGGTTGGCTTCTGGGGGTCTATGGGGGATCTTGCCCTTTGAGTATTGCTTTAGAGGAGACGCCTCTCATTTTTGCCCCATCCCCCACACCCTTCAGGTATTTTCTAGATAACCCCCTGGGTGAGAGACTGTTTCCCAATCCATTATTCTTTTATCAATATTCTTTTAATAGAAGCTTATTATTTTATATTAAAACATACATGCTTCATAAAAGTCTATAATTATTCAATTCCCTTGCGTAAATCAATAATGCAGAACAAAATAAATGAAAAATCATTTGGGAATTTAAATTCAATGATAGGAAAGTGTGAAATGAACACGACCATTACATTGTATTGTTATCGAACCTTTTCACTAGTGTTTTTTATAAAAACATTCAATGATGTAGAATTTGTAATTTATCAATAATTTTTTTAGGAATACTTATCACAAAGCCAGAAGAAAACAAAATAAATTCAGCAGCTAATTCAATGTTTCCATAGCAACAAAACAGAAGACAATAGAAAATTTCAAGAAATTACGGGTAGATTTTAATGCATGTTTCTCATTTATGATTAATGGAAATCGATCATAATTTGTACTCTTAAAAAAAGTTAAAATAAAATGAAAGATTTTGAGTTAATGAGCTACACAGGCAGTCTAATTCAAATTTAAACTTTCCTTCCGTTATTTTGTACTTTTTTTTTATATAGCCACTTCAGTTAGGGTCTAACGACAGCCCTCTTGAACATTGACATTTGGCCTATCCTGATAAAATGTCAGCTGGAGAAGGTAAAATTTGTTTGGTTAAAGCAGACATCATCAAGTTAGGTCAAAAGGCTAATAAAAAAACAAAAAGAAAGTTAAGTTTACTCTTAATTAGACTGCTACACAGGCAACACCAGGTAGTGGGCAAGATGGGAAAGTTTGTCATAGACTGTCACATATAAATTCCTAGTAATCTTCCAACTGTCAAGGTATCTTAAAAGTACACAACCTATATCACAGAAGGGTTCTATCTATTGCTTCTTGACGCTGTTCCATGTCAGCCCCTCGAACCTGCATCAATAACAAGGCAAAAAGGGAAAAGAAAATGTCAGGATCAATTTTTATTTATATGTTCTCTTGCTTTCAGAACCATTGCATGCCTTCTTCCAATCGATGCCCATTCTAGGCATTGCGCAACGACATCCCTTCTTTATCAAAGACCAGATCAATGCCCATCTTAATAATAATATTATCTTAACAATATAAAATTTTAAAATTAGACACAAAACAAATATTGTACTTAATCAATAGACTCGATTATTCTGAATATTCCAGTCTCTTTATTTGTTACAAACTATCTAACACAGGACATGTAGTAAGTTTACAGATGGTGTTTCTAAGGGATCTAGTCAACAAGATACTGGATTCACCAGGAGCCTAAGTTTCGAAAAAAATTTAAATAAAGTGAAATCTAGATTTTAAGAAATATTGTAATATGATTGATTAACAAAATCAAATGACTGGTACATTAAAGTCATCTTTGATTGAGAATTGCAGGAACAAAATATATCGACTGAAAATTAGAATGGTACAAATTGATGTTAACAGTGTTTGCAATACACAAAAAAATATTAAGAAAACCTCTTTACAATCCCTTTAACATGACTATATCCCTGTAATAAGTTTTCCATGTTTTCGTTGTCATTTAGAGTGAAATAGATTGTAACAACAGAGCAGAGAAAACTCTATAATAAATAAGAGAAGAGAATACTTGAGAATAATCAAGACTCTTCATTCTGTTTATTATTAGGTAAGAATAAAAAAATACACAACTACGAACTAAGTTCATGTCTGAAATTACATTGAAGTGGTCGGTAAAAGCATACATTTCAAAAGGTTCACATACCAGTTTCTTGGTTCAATTTAAACACACCTCTATTACAATCTGATTGAAGAGTAGGGATTGATCAATAAATGTCAAAGTTGATCACAATGTTTCAATGTAAACCTCTGACCTCATGAACACTTCCCAGTCAAATTAAAATTAGATCAAACTTTCATTCCGTTTTTTTAATTAGACTTATTTTTAATTAAGCCACTCCAGTTTAGGTCTAACGACACCCCCCTTTGAACGTCCGTCAAATCCACCTTTTGATTTAACCTGATGACATCTGCTTTAACTGTTCGCACCACAAAATGCCAACTCTGGAGAAAGCGAAATTTTGATTGGTTGAAGCAGGTTAGGTCAATAGGTTAATCAGACTGGAATACTTCCCTACTCTCCCCCACCCACCCCAAACCACTTTTCACCCCTGAAGAGTTAAAACTGACGCAGTTGGTAAACAGTTTTGAAATTCAGTCTAAAACTCCACAACCCAATGTCAGACTATCATTAATATTATGAAACCATTTAGAAGTTGGATGCCAAATTATTTATTATGATATCTCAAACCTAACAACAAAGAAAACAAATTTATATAGTGTATTCTAGATCTATATGAAAACGTGAGATATAGAAAAAAAAAGATGGTCTTTTCTCCGAGTCTTTCAACACTATTGTGCCATTGCTTAAAAAAGCGTGATCAGTTGAATCAACTTTGATCTGTGATCTTCCACTTTAGATGGTTGTTATATATTAAAGCTATTTATTTAAGGACTGTCATGTTTATTTTATACAATACAGGTAAACACAAATCAATTACCAGGTACAATAACTATATTATCTTTAATATGAAATGTTTTGACATTAAAGAAAAATAACTGATAGAGTTATCAAATTTATGATCAAACAGTGTTTATAAAATGAAATTAAATTGTGTTAAAATTAAATTGCGTTATATGTCCTTGTCTTCTATCTCCATGTAGCCTACTATGTAGTGTACAATAAGGGAAATTTTACAAAGGCAGTGGCAAAAGCCTACTACTTTTCATCGAACTGTTGAAAGATTGATAATGTTAAATGAAATTTAGTTAAAATGAAATAAAATTGCAGTCAAATGAAAAGAAATTTAGTTTTAAAAAAATGAAATGAAATTGCAGTAAATTGCAGTAAAATGAAATGAAATGACAGTTAAATGAAATGAAATTGCAGTAAATTGAAATGATATTGCAATAAAATGAAATGGCAGTTAAATGAAATGAAATGAAATTAAAGTTTAAAAAATGAAATGAAATTAAAGTTTAAAAAATGAAATGAAATTGCAGTAAAATGAAATGAAATGAAATTGCGTTTTCTGTTCTAGTCCTATGCCCTTTATTACTTGAAGACAAACATTTCTATGTAATGTACAGTAACGCAAATTTTACAAGGACAGCAGTATTGCCCAACTTCAACAACTTTTCCATTTCCAATTGTTGAAAGATTGTTAACATGCATCTCTCTAGCGTAAAACTATCTTTCGTCCTTAAAGAAAGTCATTTCCTCTACGGCATTAACCTTCAGTTCAATTTACTTAAATCTTACAGTTATTTATTTTTTATGTCTGGCTTAAATATTGAATTTCTAACTTGTCCCTGAAACACAGATTTATATATTGATTTGTGAAATATTTTTGTAAATACAGCTCTTTGTTTTTCTCTCTATATCAAGGGAATAATGATGTTAAAAAGATTCTTATTTTATATCACGACATCATTAATTATATCTAAGTTTTTATTTTTAGAAAAAATCACATATATGTCTTAGAAAAGAAATGAAATTGAGTTTTACATCCAGATAATGCCATGCAGGGTACAATTCAAGATTCTTTGCCAGGACAGCACTATTGGCCTACACTTTTTTGATTTTACAATACTGCATACATGACAGGTGGAATGTGGGCTCGAAAAATATTAAGGTATTATCTGGACCAATGCTGGGATTGAACCCTGAAACTTTAGATTTAACGTCTTTAAACTTATTGACCCATCGCAGCTCACATGAATGTTTTAAAGAAAAGACTACTCTGAGACATGGTTGATCAACTCTGCGTTCCTCTCTTGGGAATAATATCATTTATTTCTTTCAAATGTTATTAATGAAATAAAATGGAGTTTACACTTCATTAAAAAACTAATTCAAACAAAATTGATCAGATCAAGAGAATTCTTAAACTTTTGTTCTGTATTTTTTAGCTTTAATTTTTTATTTAACCACTTCTGACGGGTCTAAAGACAGGTCTCTTGAATATTAATCCTAATGATCTTTTGATCTAAGCTGATTATTCCTGTTTTAACCAAACAAATTCCTTCATTCTCTCTCAAGAGAGAAGAGAGAAATTTTACTGGGACGAATGTTTAACAGGCCCGTCTTTAGACAATAACTGAAGTGGCTACATTAAAAATAAAAAATAAAAAAGAATGGAACGAAAACAAATTAAAAATTCTTGAATCAGTCTTAAGTGTAGGCTACATAATTTGAACATCTAACAAGGATGCTTGTAACTTCTATTGATGTAATTCCTGCAGCTTTAGACGTCACCAGGACCAACACGTTACCAGGACCAACGCGTTTCGACTAGTTTGATAGAAATAGTACTATAATTATTATTAATAGTAGGTTCAAGAAAAGAGAAGATAATTGTACAGTCATCAACTTGTTGTTTCTAGTACCAACCCTGACTAATCCTGTATTAGACTGTTATTATAGTACTGTTCAATAGTTCACACCTAAAGGTCACACCAATCAATGTGGACAATGAATATCTTAAAGGTCCTATCACACCTTAAGATCACACCAATTACTGTGGACAACAGCTGACTTTAAGGGTCCTATCACATTTTGAGGACACCAATGTGGACAATAGATAACCTTCATGACTTATCACGTCTAGAGGTTCCTTCAAATGTAAAGGTTCTATCACAACTAACAGACTTATCACGCCTAGAGGTCCCATCAAATGTAAAGGTTCTATCACAACTTCACGACTTATCACGTCTAGAGAATCCTTCAAATGTAAAGGTTCTATCACAACTTAACAACTTATCACGCCTAGAGGTCCCATCAAATGTAAAGGTTGTATCACATCATAAGGCCACACCAATGCAGAAAAGGATAACACAAAGACCCTTTCACAACCTATGGTCAATGGTTACATTAAGGTTCTATAACAAAGGTCCTATCACAAACAACAGTTACCGCTCTGTGAAAAAACAGAGAAGCTGATTTGGATATGCTGGAATCCATTAGATTAAAACAATATATTATTTACTAATGCACAAATTCACATTAATTTGTTGAAGATATAACACAAGCTCTTGTCTGCAATTTTGCTAAAAACCAAGTTAAAGAGCCTTCACCATCTAAGAAAATGGTAGACTATAAACTTCCTATTGGTGTTAACAGCATGGGACAAGCTCTTGAAGCTAGTAGGTGTGAAATAGAGCCTTTACCAGTGTAAGAAAGTAAAGTAAATCAATAAAACTAATACCTAATCAGTATTGATCAATAACTAATAATCTTTTACTTGACCTGGTGGATTACCTGACCAACTCTATCATTCTAAATATAAACAACTATTTATCTCACCTCATGTTAGGGTCTCTGTTGTTCACACTTGGTCAAAATAATATTATCTTTAAAACTATCTTTAAACTATATTGAAAATATAAACAATTATATCTCTATTCCTCTAGCTTGGTCAAAATAGGCCTAAAAAATATCTTTAAACTATCTTGAAAATAAAAACAATTATATCTCTATTCCTCTAGCTTGGTCAAAATAGTCCTAAAAACTATCTTCAAACTATCTTGAAAATATAAACAATTATATCTCTATTCCTCTAGCTTGGTCAAAATAGTCCTAAAAACTATCTTTAAACTATCTTGAAAATAAAAACAATTATATCTCTATTCCTCTAGCTTGGTCAAAATAGTCCTAAAAACTATCTTTAAACTATCTTGAAAATAAAAACAATTACATCTCTATTCCTCTAGCTTGGTCAAAATAGTCCTAAAAACTATCTTTAAACTATCTTGAAAATATAAACAATTACATCTCTATTCCTCTAGCTTGGTCAAAATAGGCCTAAAAACTATCTTTAAACTATCTTGAAAATATGAACAATTATATCTCTATTCCTCTAGCTTGGTCAAAATAGTCCTAAAAACTATCTTTAAACTATATTGAAAATATAAACAATTATATCTCTATTCCTCTAGCTTGGTCACAATAGTCCTAAAAACTATCTTTAAACTATCTTGAAAATATAAACAATTATATCTCTATTCCTCTAGCTTGGTCAAAATAGGCCTAAAAACTATCTTTAAACTATCTTGAAAATATAAACAATTATATCTCTATTCCTCTAGCTTGGTCAAAATAGTCCTAAAAACTATCTTTAAACTATCTTGAAAATATAAACAATTATATCTCTATTCCTCTAGCTTGGTCAAAATAGTCCTAAAAACTATCTTTAAACTATCTTGAAAATATAAACAATTATATCTCTATTCCTCTAAATTGGTCAAAATAGTCCTAAAAACTATCTTTAAACTATCTTGAAAATATAAACAATTATATCTCTATTCCTCTAGCTTGGTCAAAATAGTCCTAAAAACTATCTTTAAACTATCTTGAAAATATAAACAATTATATCTCTATTCCTCTAGCTTGGTCAAAATAGTCCTAAAAACTATCTTTAAACTATCTTGAAAATATAAACAATTATATCTCTATTCCTCTAGCTTGGTCAAAATAGGTTCAAACAACAGACAATATTAAAGCTACCATTAAAGGAACAGTACCTATTGCAAGGACAGGAGACTTAAAATTTTAGGTCCATTCTAAGGTAGTATACCTTTAAAACTATCTTTTGTGTAAGTATGTCAAAGAATTAAATATAATAGCTTTCTAAATCAGGATTGAAAAATACAAAATAACACATTAAACATGTCTGCCCCCCCCACATCATTATTATCATTTCCTTTCTGTTAACATCAACTCTGACAACATAGTCCTATCCCCTCCAGCTTAATATGTCAAGTTTTCCTTTATCAATAATTAACTTAGCTACCTACACAAAAAATGGCCACCAGGAAACAATCAAAAGACCTTTTGTAATAAACTTACTTCGTGATTCTGGGAGATTGAAAGGGAAAATGTATATTAGGCATGATTCAACTCCAAAATATATGTGCATAGACATATTGCATATAATCTTATAAAGCCTGTAGCCCAGGGTCGCAGGAGGGCCTCAACTATGCGACTCCATAAGACATTTAAGTCATCCAAATTTTCAAGGGGGGAGCAAAAATTTCTTAGGAGGCATTCCTCTCAGCTACGGGCCTGATGGTAATAATTCAACATGACCACATTTTGCACCTTTGATGTAGGTTGATAAAATATATTGTGCCAACAATCTGTATCCTCTTGAAAACATTTTGCACCTTTGACAGTTAGAATATATAAGATAGATAGATAGAATATATTTTCCTGAATCTGTATCTTCTAGAAAACATTCTAAACAAAATAACTCGCTGGAAAATGTTTTTTCTTTATTGAAATTGACTAATATTAGTTTTTATAAGGTAACAATAATAATAATAATGTGTATATTTATATAGCTCTGAACTCGACATAAAAGTGTGCTCATGGTGCTAATGATCTCAATCTCATTAGATTGACATTGTGCAATTATATTTATTATACTTAATACTGAAATTAGCCAGACAAAGAAGTCTATCTAGGCTTGATTTTATACAAATCAAAATTATTAAAGGTAATGAATTGAAAGTAGGTCATTCCACACCATTACTTATCTTACTAGAGACCTTAATTAACCTAATTCTTATAATATATACCTAAAAGGGATTGTTAAAGAGGTTTTCTAAATTTTTTAGTATCGGGGATACTGAGAGCATCAATATAGACTATTCCAATTATCAATTCCACTAAAACCAAGTATCTGATGATGTCACTAATTGCGGGGCCTTAGGTAATACAAGCATATTTGCGATTAGCGATGTCAGACAAATTGATGTTATCAGTGTCCCCAATACATATCAAAAAATTTAGAAAATCTTTTTACAATCTATTTAAAATACTGTTCTTAATGAATCAGATATTGTGTAACTGAAATTAGCCAAATAAAAAGACGAGTTTGTATGGACACTGATTAAAATCAATGTATTGAAAGTAGGTCATTCTGAGCTATTACCTATCTTACTGGTCACTCTTGTCATTAAACTACCTTCATTAACCTAATATATAATAATAATATAATAGGTAATAGATATATATTTCATCTGGTCACATACTGTTTAATACATTCAAAACTAAAATTAGCTACACAAAGAAAATAGAAAGGTAACAAATTGAAAGTAGGCCAATCCAGTAGGTCAACCTGCTGGCATCATACCAACTTAATTTGGTATCCAATATTTAAAATGCCACTGAATCCAGTTAAATACTGTTCTTAATAAATGAGATATTTTAATGAAAATCAGCTGAAAAAAGCAATTCCAGTAGGAATAATAGATTACAATTTATAAAACTCAGGGGACTCTGAAAGATCCTTTAATGGAACGCAGTAGGATTGTTTGACAGCAACCAATTATCTGAAAGTGTAGTCAGTTAACACATGCCCACATTTTCAACATGGCTTGGGAGGCTCTTTCAGCTGCTGCAGATCTATTTAAAGGGACAGATTCGCCATTTGTTTCACCAATCGTGCCTTAGTTTCAGAAGCAAGAATTTTCCAGCAAAGCTAATCAGTAATAGTATTTACAGCTCAATGTCGAAATTTGAGCCTTCAAATCCATGTATGTCCAGAATTAAACCCACGGTCAATCTACCTGAGATAGCTATCTTAAACTGGAATTGTTAATCTAATCTTTACAGAATATAACTAACTATTGTTTATATCATATCAATATCATTAATTGGATAACTTCCAACAATCTTCAACAAAACCAACCATACAGATTATTTAATATTATAACCCAAGTCCTTGAAATTCAAGTATTATACATATTAAAATTATAGAGGTATAAAATTACATAGTTATTAAGGAGCTCTTGTGATCATCAAGTACATGTTAATATTATAATCATATTATATAATATACTCTTCCATTACCCGTATTTTGTACACAAATAACTTGGGCCTGAGAAAGAAAGGAAAGAAAGTAATTTTGTTTTTTAAGAATAATAACATAGGTTCACAGTTAAGGATCCTTTCTAGCTGGTATTTGTCCAAACCTCTTGGCATTGTTCTTTCCCGGATTATCCGTACCCATTTACAGCTGGGTCGACTGGAATTATGAGTGAAGATGACTTTTTCGAGGTCATCGGACTTTCACAAGACAGTCGAGATCGGAACCCATACAGCCCCGTTGCCAGGAATGAATTGGTGCTGGGGCTAAGTTTTTGAACTGTGCAAATTTGAAGAATTAAAGGCCTAGAGAACTCATTTTCAGTTATTTTGAGCTGCTGGGGCTTAATTCTCATTCGCTAGTGGCTAGCAGGTCATGGCAAGACACAATAGTTTAAACCTACCGAACATTCCTGAGTGAAGACCAATAGTCAAATCCCATCTACTTAATATTGTCATGTATAGTTTTTACCAATTCTGTATCATATTGCATCAAATAAATATAGAATTTTTGAAATTTTTTTCTTAACATTGACACACCGTCTGAAAAAAGCCTTGTCAATCTCAGGCAGATAGAGGTGTATCATATCAATTTTAAGGGTTCAATAATTTGGTCAATAAATCGTATGCTATACAGAAGTTATATTTCCATTCTGAAAAGTGATAAGGGCGGTTTGAATTATGTTTAATCAGCTAATAAAGCAAATAATTAGATAACTTCATTGCTTTAATGGATTAGAATATTAATAATCAGAATGGTTTAAAGCTATATTAAAACATGTAACAGAGTGATTTATCAGTATTTGTAGGTTTCTATCAATACAATTGCTCTTAAAATATATTTCATTAGCGAGAGAAAGACAAATACACGCCCATAATAAATCTAATCATTCTTTGATTGAATTTAGTCGTTATTTTTTATTCTTGATCGAGGAAGGCGTCATGGGAAATCAATAAGCTTATCACATTGGTCTTTTAGGACCTAGACCACCACTGTTTTACCTGGAAAAATCAATTCCATCAACAAGGTTGACTGAGTTTTAAAGGACTATTATGGTATAAAATGTTATTAAATAGCCACTTATACAATTCCACTATAATGAAAGGTATTTTAAATAAACCACTTTACAAGTTTTTCCAATATACGTTAAAGAAACAAAATGGCCAACGTGTGACAAAACATCATTGAATCGATAAGTAATATTTGAAGTCGAAGTAAAATCTGAAGGTTAATTTATTAGATTAGAAACTTGTCTGTATATTAAAGGGACAGATGCACAATTTTGTACCTATCATACCTATTTTCAGAATTTTTTAGCTAATCTAATCAATAATAGTGTTCACAGCTCACTGTCGAAATTTAAGCCTACAAATCCATGTGTGTGGAAAATTATCTGCATTTGAAAGTTAAAAAGACTCTTCTTGATACACTGCCATATATAGAAAATATATTGAACTAGTGAGTAAAATTCCTACTATGAAGGTACTTTTGACGGAATTATATGATTTTTGTACATTTCTAATAGAAGATTATTTACATATATTCAAGACTCAAATCAACCATCTAAATTGTGTCTGTCCTGTTAAGGAATACAGTGTGGGCTAACTTCATGGCATCAAAGTTATAGAATGGGTAACATAATCCATTCTTCTGTTGAACACAAATCTACGGATTTTCGTGACGTTTTGACACCCTTTTTCAGTTTTTATATGCCAAGTTGTGTCAATACTAATACAAAATACTGATTGCAAACAATGGAGGTCTTGTGAATTACAGTTCAAGGATGCTTCAAAGGCAAATTTTAAAACTTTAATTAGGCAACGTGTAGAAATAGATGACAGTAAAGAGGTGACAATAATTCATATCCACAAGAATATAATTATGTAGGCGTATAAAAATAAAGAGTCAGTCGATTTCGGACATCAATTATTATAGTTCTGGTAACAAACAATCAACTTGAAAGATCCATTTATATTTCCGACAGTTAATAGCTACCATTGAGAGTTGGATACCAAAGTCAACAGATAGAGACCATATTCTAACAATGATATAGACCAGTTAATGGCATCAAAACAAAGCCCGGAAATTATTCTCTTTATCTATTGTTACTTTCCTATAATCAGAAATTGTTCTTTTCTTATCTATTTGGTAATGATAGTTAACACAGAATGGCAACCAAACTAGCCGCAAGGCCGACCAAAAATGGAGAATTGACTTGTATCTCTATTTTAAGATTTGGGTACAAACTTTTGTAAGTTCATGCTTATTTATCCAAAGTTGTTAAAAGTGGGTAGTTTAAGCCTGTTTAGACATATCAATAAAACCAAGCACCTGTGTTAAGGTTTTACATTATCAAACTTACAGTAAAACATTTCTTTTAAAACTTCTTCCATTTTTTATAGGATTCATCTTTAGATTTCATCAAGTTTCCTTAAAATCTATACACAATTGTGCCTTCTAGAAAGTTTACAAGCAATTGGTGTAATGGTAATATAATAATAGAATTCCAATAAAAAGCATGGGTCTTGGTCTTGAAGTAAGAACGATAGATTGCTAAGGGCTGTTAAATTTAGTTCATCTAGAATTTAATGAAAAAAGAAAAAAAAAAAAATGGTCGTATCGACTCATCAGCTGTCAGATGGACAGAAGAATCGATTGGTTCCTCAAAAACTGTCAATAATTGTGCCTACTTACATTATCTTCAACTTTATAAGCAATGGGACTGGCACCTTGTAGAATCTCATCTTCATTTAATGGCCGTATTCTTAGAGCCACCTGAAATGTTTATTGATTTATAGACATTAGATTGATAGAATTCTGGGGGTACACTTGAAGGTGGGAAATTCAAGGGTCTTTGGATTCAGTACAATTGTCACACTTTGGTCTTCAAACTTGGTCTAAAGGTGGTAAAAAATGAGCTTCAAAGAAGCTGGATAGTCCATACAAAATAAGGCCGATCATGTCTGCATTGTTTTGGATATTCTCTTCTTATCTATTCTACTCTATCCATAATCTCTCCACCCAACACAATAATACATAGTACCTCATCTATCCACACATTAAGATATTACTGACACAGGCCCAGGTCTCAAGATTTTAGAGCATTATGAGATAGATAGCTATTCAACAGACTTTATCCTTTCATCTTTAATCTACGTTCTGTTCTAATAAATATTAACAGATTCATAACCTCAAACTCTTAAAGCCTACTTAATCTTAAAAGAAATAACAAAAAAATGTTTGTTAGCTTAAATCTTAGATAAAGTTTAATATATTTCAATATCTAATCTTATGCTTTTAATGTCTGATTCTTTTTTTCATGTCTGATTTCTTTTTGTGGCTTACTCAATTGTCAATAGACTTATTCTTATCATATATCAAACAACCAACTGTATCCATTACTTTTATTAGTTTTTGATCTCCAGATTAAACAGAATTTGATATACTCAAGATAAAAAAGTCCAGGTTTTTTTCTAATATAGATATATATAGAAATATCTAACAAAGTTATTAAGTCAATTGCATTTCTACGGGTTGCCATGATTCCTGTTTCCTCACTCCCTCCCTCCCTCACCACCAAAATAAATCAGTCTGATCTGGCGTGGCAGGCAGTGGCAGAGCCAGGTTTACGTCCGAGAGGGGTGAAATATCTGAGATTGCCGGAATTTCTAACCTAGGTATGGGATTTTTGCCCGAAAAATTTGCTTTCGGGGCTGCGAGGCGGGTGGGGGGGGATGGGTGGTGATCTCTCTGCAACCACTTTGGCTCCGCCACATCGTACCCTCTACCCATTCATAGAAATATCACAGGATTAAATCTATTATATTTTAATTTCATTCTTTCAGTAATTTTCAGTAATTTCAGGAATAAAAATATCAGCTGTGAAAGACTAATGATAATCTTAGAATTTCTTTGGGCAATAAAACATTTCTCAAATATTAATAGCTTCTTTTAAGAATTAATTCCTCTTCATTGCAACTGAACTCACTGAACAGGATTGAGAAATCAGTGAAGGGAATATTCTATTCTACTTTACTATATTATGAAGACAAGAGCTCATAATCGCAATATAATATGCCAGTAATCTCCATGACATCCACCTAAGTTGCAATAGATCACTTATCAAAAACTCTTCAAATTAAAATTATGATAATTGAAGATTTGAATAGTTACACAAGTATGTACTATTTCAAACTTAACCATATATTATGACACTGTGTTTTATATAACATCATATTACTTTAATAACGGTCATTATTACTTTATCATTTATAAGTATAATAATTATAATAAGTCTTTCTAAATCATATTTAATTTTTCTTTTTTAAGTACTCTAGCATTGTAAACTTAAACTAATATAAAACACTCAGTATAAACTGATTTTTAACAATGAATATGATTTAATCAAAAAGAATTATGACAATTTTACTATATTATTGCAGTATGATGGTACTTCTCACTGATATTACTAGTCAGTTATATAATGTTTCACTGCTGCAATTATGGTACTTACCAAAATATTGTATATGGTTGCATAATGGTACTTACAATATATAGTGAAGTACTTCAAAATAGAAACATTAAAACATTATTTAACTCCAATATATTGTTGTAATAATGGTACTTATGATATATTTTAGTCATTTTATGTTTTAATGATTCAATCTCAATGATGAGATGATGGTGTACTTGACCACTGTTATTGAATATAATTTATCATTAAATTTGTATAGTTTTTATACAGTGTTGTAATAAGAGTACTTATAATGATGTTACAATATATTAGAGTCATATTTCACCTTTTAATGTTTTAATGATGGGGCACTAGACTGATTATTGAATATGATTTATGAAGGTTATTACAATGTATTACAATTGCAATATAGAGTTGGAACTGTATTTATAAATGATGTTGGAATATATTTGAGATAAATAATGTTTCAATTTTGAGGTACTGTACTAAATATTGAATATTATAAAGATAATTCTTATAATTTTGATATTGTTGCAATGAATAAATAAACCAAGTCCTAGCAATCCAAACCCCAAACAAACCCAAAAACTAGCATGAAGCTACTTCTTAATGATAAAATATAGCTTAAATAATCTCATAATATTAGTTTAATTTTGAACTGATGGGAATCTTGACTTAACATTAAATATAATTCATTAATTAAATCTGTAAAATTTTGATATATGGTTGCAATGAATACTTCTAATGATAAAATATAACTTAAATAATATGATTCTATTAAAATAGTTATGTTAATTTTGATATATTGCTACTTCCAAATAATATTTGAATTATAATATTATAGTATATTGATGCAATGATGCTACTTCTAAATGATGAAATATAACTTAAATATAATAGAAGGCAGTAAGCGGAAACGTCTAATAACAGGACAATAATATAGTTTTAATTGGTTTCACCTTTTTGGGAATTTGTGATATAATTTAAATGATATGATTTCATAAAAAAAAAATAGCTAAGTTATTAGTTTAATGATGCTATAATGATGATGTACGTGACTAAACAGTGAAAATAACTATTACAATTTTTATATATTTGTTACTTATGGTACTTACGTCCCCTATTAGACTACAAGATAATATGACAAGCGAGAGACAGGATTAAGTGTTATAAATTAACAACAAGGGAATGTTAATCTGTCCGCAGATAATCTGTCTTGGTAAATAAATAGAAATTATATTACTGGTATTCAACTTACTATCAGTTTATTTAAAATAACAGATATCAATCATTATGAGTGTTGTTGACTACCTATAAGAAATGTCACATTGACAAACCCAATTGCAGAGTGACATATTGTGGTCCAAAGGAAAACCAATTTAACCCACAGACAGATTGAGCAGCTCTATTTCGTATTTTTACCAAAGCAAAAGCATTCTTAAACTTTCAGCACAGTTATTCAAATTAGCTTTGAAAAATGCTCAAATTTGGAAAATTTTTAAAAATTGGAAAAGTTTTTTTCACATCTAATTTTATTAAAAATATCCTTGGCTTGATTTTTAATTGTTTAAAACAAGTTAAGATAATAAATTGAAGTAGGTGTCGCTCATGTGGCAGGACATTCTCATGCTTTTGGAACCCCTCATTTCTTTCTACAGGACATAATAATGTATTGTATTTTAAACCTTGAAAAGATAATTAAAATATATCAAATAAAAACTCTTCAGCTCTTCCACAATATCTCTTTGACACTCAGTAAACATAAAATTTTAGCATATTAAAATTCTTAGAATTAACTTTTAGAATTATTCCCTCTCCCCTCTATCTCCTTAATTTAACAATTTCTTCACTGAATAAAAATTAAAAACAGTATCAACAGACAAATATCTTAAATAAATCTAAGTTTATGTAATGCTAAAGATATTAGGATATCAAAATGTAAGAAAAAAAAATTACCGTTAAAGTTTGTTCACCACCGCCTTTGGTATTCATGATGACAGTTAATACTGGCCACTATATAGTTTATAACGGTACCGTATACGGTATCGTCCCGTTATATTTCCTTAATTCACAACTCTTTAACCCATTTCACCTGAGTTAATTATCAAACAGGTGTGACACAGGTGCCCGTCAAAATTATCGCTTTCAATAATCCTTTTTAACTAGATGAGTACGATAATTATATTTTGAGCCGTTCTGACAGTTTCAACCATTACCTGTCGTTACTGAGGGTGATACGGAACTACTTTTGACGCTTTTGTATCCCTCCGCCTTCAGGTGAGATATTTATAAAATCACAGGCATTCGTTTCATAATTTCTTTCGTTAAGAAAGTATTACGTTCTGATTGGATAGTAAATATCGTAACGAATGCCTGTGTTGAGTTGTGACAAGTTTAAGATAAGATTATCAAGTCGTAAATCGTGCTTAAAAGTATAAGAAATACAAGACAATCGTGACTATATAACGGTAAAAACACTGCCGACAGGTAAACGAAGATGAAAGGCACCGACAATAGGATATCGATAAGTTATTGAATAAAAGATGATTTATTTTGACAAGACGCTGAATAAATATTTTCTACCTTACTGGAAATAGTATCTTACTAGAATAATTTTTAATATAGCTTATTATACTCTACACGAAATCATTGAGCTAAGGTATTTCAATATAGAAATCCTTATTGAGCCATAGCCGAGTCCACATGATTTCTCCCAAGTAGGCTAGTAAAGTAACCGAAGCACTGGTCAGGCCCGTAGCTCCAGGCGTAGAGGGGGGAAATTGATTGCCTGAAAAAAAATTACCGACCTACATCGTCACTGCAACTAAACACAAATTTCGAATATATTATTAATTAAATAAATTAATCTAAATTTATCTAACTTATCTGAAAAACATTTATTAAGAACTATTCTAAAGCGTTTCATTGGTCAATATGAAAATACAATTTTTGATTATGACGTCACAAACGAAATTAAGAAATCAATAGCACCATCTAATTTTGTTGTCTTCTGGATTACAAGACACTGGCCTTGTTGATGCTTAATGATTATATTTAAAGCTGACATAGGCCTACATGGGTTACAACTGTCGGCAGTGGCGGAGCCAAAGGGGCCAGAGGGGCATTGCAAAAACACTTGAACTAGTTCGCGAATGTGACATTGTTCAAGCTAGGTATTTTCTTGAAAAATGTAGGGAAAAAAATGTAAAAACAACTGAAAGAAGACTTTGTTTAGGCAAATTGAAGGAACCACAGACGTCTAACTGAAAATTGAAATGGTGCAAATTGATGCTATCAGTGTCCGGATATACATAAAAAAATTTTAAGAAAACCTCTTTACAATCCCTTTAAGGAAAATTCCGTTATCTTCTGTTCTCAAAAGGTCATTATGACGTCATAATAGACACCACGTCAAATGGGTTAATATTCATATGATTTGTGAATTTCGAAATGCAAAGAAGTTCTTTTCTTCTACGCACGAGATATATTGTTAATTTTGGAATATTGACCAAAATTCAAGGTAATCATTTCAGCAATCATTTGGATCTGTCTTTCTGACAATGCGAAATCAATTTGTATGGGGTAGCTGCATCATCTACGACTTCGTGTGCAAAACAAAAATGTTTTCCGGACAAAAAGAGGTAAACAAATATGTTAGAATTAGTTCTCTGCAATCTCCAAAAACGATGTTGCATGTATGACTACATCTTGATGAGGAGACCGTATGTATGACTACATCTTGATAAGGAGGTCGTATGTATGACCGCATCTTGATAAGGAGGTCGTATGTATGACCGCATCTTGATAAGGAGGTCGTATGTATGACCGCATCTTGATAAGGAGGTCGTATGTACGACCGCATCTTGATAAGGAGGTCGTATGTATCAGTGGTGGTGCCTGTGGGGGTACAGATGGGGCATTTGCTTGAATTTTGAGCTAAAAACCTATGATGCTTCAACAGCTCTCAACCCAGACAGATGCTCCCAGAGTCCATGGTTGGCTTATACTCTATTTCTGGATTATTTCATAGCAATATTTAGCAGTTTAAATCAAGAAAAAAAAAGATGAAAAATTATTTTTGAATTCAAGTTTTATTTTGAAGAATATTATATTTAGAGGGAAACTGTTCATGCTTTAACAAACTTTAAAATAAATAATAACAATTTGATCACAGTTATTTCCCTTTGTTTTACCAATCAATTCTTCAGTATCAATAGACCAGAATCAGGGCTGTTGATTTAGCTGTATTTGCCAGTCATGTCTGAATAGAACTCAAAGTTATTAATTTGATGTTTTCGATGCATTGTCGACCTATCCATATTAGACATGCCAAATTGGAGCATCACAAAATTTGAAGAATGCACCAAACTTGAATGACAAATATTTCGGACCAACAGCCCTGATAGGTAAAGCAGTGATAAAACAGATTAATCAAAGATATCTTAAATTCAACCTCATCGAAATACAGCTCTAGATAATATACTTTGTTTTCTTTCCTACTATGGGTAACTTCATTCTATATTCAATTTACTATATGGGTATTTGAGGATCCCTTTACCAGCTAGTCATTGACACTTTCTTTCTCAGAATATTCTTACCCAGCTGGTTGACAAGATTCATGAAGGAAAAAAGACCAGGTTTAAAATACATGACCTCATTTTGCTTTATATTAGCAAACTAAAACAGCCCAACGATGAAGATACTGGAATATTTCTGAGAATCAATGTAGCTGATATTGTTTATAAATATATATCTATCTAGAGCTGTATTTTAATCAGATTTCATTAGATACAGATTAAATATGGCGTTCAATAAAAAGGTAATATAAATTCCATAAAACAGCGGTAGTTATCACAGTATATTGTTCCAATGAGAAAGATGATATCTGGAGATGATAGATGACGATGGTTTCCATGGTAACTTTATGCTGCTTTATTATCAGATTCCTGAAAATGGAAAAAATTCATCTATTTAAGTGGAAATCTCAACATGACAGTAGATTTTAATCAATTAAAGGATACAATGATATGAAATTAACAGATAAAAGAATGGATCCATTGCTGACTTTGTGAAAGTGTAAATGAATAAATAATAAATTTCAGTTTTATAATAAAAATCATCAAAAATTAATTATTTTGATTGATTATCAACCAATCAGATGAGAATATTTACAGCAAAACTTACAGGGTGACCATTTGTCTTCTCTTCTTGAATTGGTGAATTCTGGAGAGAGAGGAATACATGCAATGAAATGGAGTTTTAAACAAATTTTGACATCCTACTTTTATATGTCCCCTTAGGCTTATGACTACATCATAAGAAGAGATACACCATTGGTTTTAGACACCTCAAGTTTGTTTTTTCAAAATTGACACATGGACCAACAACTAATAGCAGGGCTAAAAGGAAAGGGTAAATTTGAAAACTTTTGAAATTTGGGGATATTAGACAGATCCTCTAACCCGACTGACAGCTCTTCTATGAGAGCTACTTTTGCTTTTAAATCTGATTTAAGAGACTGTTTTATGCTCATGAAGAGTCAAAATCAAATGAAATCCAATAACTACCTTGCCCTGGTCCATCTTTTCTTGTTGAAGATCAGAATTAGCTTGTGATTTCTTCTTTTCTGTAGCAATAATATCATCAAATTCTTTCTTAGCCTTGGCTATTAGATCTTCTTCAGTTTCTTGTAGATCATCCTGGGCTTCTTCCTCTTGCTGTTAATTAAACAATATTGTGGGTTAGGTTAGGGCAAGAGTTTAAAGAGAATGAAAATTTATAGTGGGACATGTGAACTTCGACAACAGAAAACTACCATTTACTGTACTAGTTTGATATAGTTTCAAAACATGGAAGCCACTATTGAGCCAATTAGTTATCTTAACATGATAGCTTTGTATTCCAACTGCCATTGCGCCAAACTGCTTGTTTCTTGGACACATTTAGTGAATACAATTCAGAGTTACAGACGTAACTCACTAAACATAGCTTCAAATATGATTCAGGGAAGATTCCAGAGCTGGTGTCAGTAGATATTTTCACAATTTTAAACCACAACTAGTGACCAATTACACTATTACCTTTTCTTTGCCCTCTTGTGAACTCTTTGTTCTTTCCTTTAGTTTCATTTCTCTATGTCGACCCTCCAAAATCTTTTCTCTTCTCGTCTCTCTTTCTAACATCTACGATGAAAAGTATAATATTGTTAAAATTGAATTCTGATGATCAAAATTAATTGCTTTACTGGTTGTATCGATCCATTTTACTAATCTCTGAAACACAAAATTGCCCCCCCCACCTCCCCCCTCCTTCCAAGATTAAAAGGTCAATACTTACTGCTGTAACCAGGTTCTTCTCATTTCTCTGTAACTGGTATAAGCCTTCTGATAATTCTAATAAAGTAGTGGTACCATCCTGTGATCCACATGCCACTAATTTAGCTTGCTCTTGTACTCTTAAACTGTGTAATGGACCATCACAGACCTACAACAGACCATGCAAGACATTCAAAAATTGTTTTAAGATTTTTATAGTTGCGCATCACATTAAACTTAGATTTGTTAACAATAGAAGATGCATCTGAAATCATTCTACCGACTACAGAAAAATCTCACATCATTAAAAATTAAATCCAACAGACTAGCTTAATGCAAGATCACAGCTAGTTAAGCCTTACATTCATTTACCCAGCTGACTGACTGCAAAATCAAATTGCGATCAATTTTTAGTCAAATTTCTTATAAAATTTTCCAAAATGACAAGACTTGTTTAAAGGCAGAAAGATAGAAATACCGACCTGTAAACTAAGTGTTGGATCATTCTGTTTAAATAGTATATCCCACACATCTAACGTTCCGTCCATCTTGGTGATAAAGAATACAGCAGGTCTGGTTGGACTCCAACATCCATCAGTTAAATAAGATGAGTATTGTCTGAAATAATCAATTAAAATTTACTTTCAGTTTAGTTTTAAACTTGTTGATTTGTACCTAGATTAGAGTGCAGAAAACACAGTTAAGTATTCAAATCTTTTGGATCTCAAACTTTTCGTTTACAAATGTAGAACTACTCAAGAGAATTTTCGATCCAATGAAATTATTTTGATTATCATCTGAGTGATATATAAAATTAAAACTGTTGCATATATGAAATTAGTTGCAGTAAATAGTATAAAATAAACTTACTTTGTCCACATAATGGAGGATTCTCTGATATCTTCTGACCAAATCTAAAAACAACACGATTTCATTAAATATTGTTAAATAAATAATTTGTCTGATTTCTCTCTTAAAATTTATAAATTAATCATAAAATCTCAAGCAACACCAGGACACTTGTATCTCGTATATTTCTACGATTCCTAGATTCCATAAATTAACAAAATATCTACATATAACTTTTAGTACATGGACAAGATAACAATAAAAGAAGCCATTATAGGACTTAACATATAAGAATACTTGAACTTACTCTAGCAGTCCAATCACCAACAGATAAGAAGTTTTTAGGGAAGTAAGGATTTCTCTGTAGACTATATACAGGTCCAATATGACCAGGATATAGAGCAACTATCTTCTCTAGGGGAGTTTTAGCTTTTCTGTTACACGACATCACAGTACCTTGTTCTGTTCCAACCATAAACTTTGTGGGCTGTAAACAAAATTGTAGAAGTGTATTTTTTGTTTTTTGAATTAAACACAATATTTGTACAAATTATATCAAAACAATGGTTATTCATGGTTCTTTGCTTTCAAACTCCCATAAACACTTTGTGGTCTGAAAATGCTCCTGGCATAAAAAAGGTAAAAAAATGATAAAATAGTCAACGGTACAAAGCACATCTTAAAATATGCTAAGCTTATATGTGATGCCATCCCAAACATAATTGAGGCAATAAAGCACACAATTCCTAACTGTTGATCAAAATGTCCCAAAAAAATTAAAAATAGGTAATAGCAAACTTACAATAGTAGGTTCATACTCCAAACTATAAGCACCCTGAGCTTTACTGAAATCTTGTTTTTTGTCCAGATATAATTTTTCTGTAGGTTCACCCAATTTTCTGATGTCCCACCATAAAACTTGACCATCAGTGGATGTAGAGAAACATTCTGAACCAGTTTTAGATTGAATCCAGATAGCTTTATAAGCTGGATCACGATGACTCTGTTCAATAGGTGTCATTTCTACAGGTTGTGAACCTTTTCTGGTGTCCCAATAAGCTAGAAATAAAACTAACACAGTAAACTAACAGACTGATGCAGATTACTTTGATTCTTTTTCCCCAATTTCCCGTTCTTTGATAATCATTCACAAAAATCTTTTGCCAAAAGAAATGTGAACTCGCCGTCTGACTTTTCTACTTTTCAGTGGTCTTCTGAACAGCATCAATGATTCAATGATGGGTAGAAACTGGGTTGACCTCCCTGGGAATCAAGCCATGGAACTCTCAGTCAGTAAGCAAGTGTCTAACTCTTGTCACTTATGTAAAATATATAAGAATATCTTACCTATTTGACCATTATAACAACCTCCTAATAATATATGTGAATCTTTAGGATTATATTCTAAACAAACTAACGGTGATACAGGCTTTAATGTCATTTCTGGTTTGTTGGGGTTTTCTGAAAATAAAAAAGGTGGATTAAAAATAATGTGTCAAGGGAGACAACTCAATTGGTGTTTAATTAACAAAGAACAAGATATATTGTAATCAACCAAAGATATTTGAAGACTCAAGCAATAAACACTTAATACATTTTACTTTGGGTTGAATAATTTGTAATTAAACACTCTACATGTGAAGAATACAAAGCCAGTCTAAGACTAGAATTATATTGTGTCCTTTTCTACTTAAAATTAAATGGACTGGTCATGAGTATTCTACTCAGCATTTTACACAATGTATTTATCTCTAAATGTGGGTCCTGTTTAAATTTTAATTAGAAAGAACTTACCGACATCCCAAATATAAGAATCCATACTGGTATCAGGTGATGAACCTTGGAATTCAAGATTACAATAAGCTACTGCTAATTTTCTGGGACCATCAGGAAACCAGGAGATATGTGTTGCTGTACGTTTGATTTCATTTGGATCTCTGTAATAAAATCAATAAGCAAAGTTGAGGTATAAGTGAAAAAGAACTTGGCCAAATCTTTGGAAATTCAATGAACTACCAACTAAACTGGGCTCTTCAGTTTCAACAAGAGGAGGTCAACAAGAGATGAGCCTTACAGGAAAGAGTAAAACTCAATAAAACAATTGTCCACTTCGATCAGATATTTTGTGTCACAGTGTAGACAATGGCCGTAGTTTATTTGTATACATCGTTCTTGTGTCTATTTTGTAACTGCTAACCCATGCAAATACAAGATCCACACCAAGGGAGCTAGTTTTGGGAAATGGATGTCAACTTTTTAATGCAGGAAATAAGTTAAAACCATGTTTTATCCTACCTGAATACATTAATAGTTTTAGCTGAGGGAGTTTCATCAATATGATCAACATCTACATCTTCAAAATATTCTTCATAAATATCAATAGCATTATTCTGTTTAATACAGTGTTCCATAATCTGTAGAGAGAAAGATAGAGAATCACAGTACATCATAGAGCTAGTGGTGTGAATAGATTGATAAACCATCAGTACAGGTACCCTTACCCTTTATTTGAAACATCATCATTTCTAATTCTTACACATTCAGCATGATCAGGTTAATTGAAAAAGATAAAATAGAAATTTGTAGCAAATTTGTAAAATATTTGGCAATGGATCATTTGATATTTCACATGCAGACCTCTCTCCTACACAGAGTACATCAAAACACTTACATTTCCCAGTTGCTGTATTGTGGCAATGTACATTTCATCTTTCTCAACTTTCTTTCTGTATCTGGTAACTTGTTCAACTTCTTGTGGATTAACATCTTTAGGCCAGCCACCTTCTGTATGATTAATACCTCTAGAACTTGTCTCAAATCTCTCTGTGTTCACCTATCATAACAAACAATTATTATAATGTGAAAATCTATATCCTTATTTAGAACAATCATTGCTTGTTATCCAATTTTTTAATGTGTTTTTTAACTTTCGTAATACGCTTAGTCGTATTTGTAATAATGCACAGTAAGTATTGTTGTTGTACTAGTGCCAGATATCTAAACACGTTAATCAAAACTGCTATGATTAATGACTAAAGGCAAGTAGTTGTAAAACTTGCTGTATGATCAAACTTCTATTTAAAATGTATTAGATGTCACAAGTGTAAAAAATTGGATTTCCAATTGGTACAATTTCATTCCTACTTAAGCTCATTCATTAAACTTATGAAAACCACACAATAGACAAAGTATTAGTTTATAAACAAACAAGCATTTTCTTGGTACCAGTAGGGTAAATTGGTAATTTAGAATGACATGGGAGTGACAGGGTTAAAAGAATCTCACCTCATGTTCTGACATTTCCTGAACACATTGTATGGCTGTGTCTACTGGATTTCTTTCAACAAAATCTTGTGATAACGAAGCATCAGGTACAATATCAACATGGAGTTCGGCTGGTCTATCAGAAAAATTACATTGGCGACCAAACTCGCTTCTTTTCTTCGTATAAACGTAAACTATCTCCATTTTGGTTTTTTATTTATCTGTAATGATACCAACAGAACCTACTGTTGTCAAAATCACTCTTGCATTTACAGGTAGGTCTTACAACAAACAATGCACTGTTTTATAATGTTGCCAACAAAAGTCAAAAACAATGCATCGAATGGGTGCATGCGAAAATTCAATCTAATTTACAAGTGTTTGACACAATCGCAAAGCCTTTTGAAATAAATCAGTCCTTACTATCGTGTTCTTAAGTCCATTAACTTCGAGGTTTCACACAACACTTACTTAATTATTAATGCCTTCTTCTTTATTTTGTAAATAATTCAGATTAATAAAATTCTCAGCTCCATGGATAAGAAAGCTTCTATAGTTACCCGTAGCAACATAAAACCACGCATGCTCAAGGCCTTTTCCGGTTAAACATTTCCGGTTTAGATCGGAAGTCAAAACAAAACAAACTGAAAGTAGACTTCACTGAGTTTCTTTCTTTGCAAATCATGCTAAGTTAAAGCAGTAAAATGTCTATCCAAGCAGTTGACAATTTATTTCAACAAGCAAGGTTAATGCTTTTTTATGACAAACTTGAAAAATGAGGGATGATATTGAAATACAGACATTTTCATTGTAAACTATCTCGATTGCTGTTAGAAAGGGGCGTGGTCTTAATCCGTAATAATCAAATTTAATAATCCGAAAATTAATTAGACCACATATCGATGAATTAATGAATGGGTTGTGCCAGTAATCGTACCTTTATTTTGTTGGGAATAAATGAGATGCAAAAAAGATAATGTTAAATATCTTTAAGATTTTTACTTATTTATCAAGGGCTGTGTATTTCTATTAAAAAAAAGAAAGAAAGCTTATATGATGAACATTTTGGCTTATCAAGTACAGCTTCTCTGTGATTTGATCTTGTGTAACACATAAAAAATTATCAATTGTTTTTTGTCTTAAAGGAAAGCATCAGATGAAGATATAGAAAAGTTATGTAATAATATTTTAGATGTATTTCATCAACCAGAAAAACTAACAGAATGTACCAATTTACTACGACAGTTATATTTTATACTACAGGTTTCAGACCATCCTATGAGGTAATGATAATTTTGCTGCCATTTTTGGAGGATCTATGTCAGCTTTGTTTTGTGATAAGTCTTAAAGCTGAAACAGCAGCATTACAGTCTTAAGAACAGTTTTCAAACTAACATGCATCATGACTTCAAGAAAAATTGACAATTATTTTACAGGAATAATGAGAGAATGACAAACTTTCACATGCCAACCTAGATAAGAATCCATGGCCACAATTTGTTTGATGTATGCTCTCCAGTTTTAACTTTTACATTGTAAATAACTAAAACATGTTAAACGAAACTCGAAATCCAAAACAATATTTTGTCGAACAACAAATATACTAAACTATACTAATAAATATTTCAGTTTACCGAAGAAGCTACTAGAGAATCTGATTACCTCAGTTGGGTTGATGAATGAAAGAAATCTAAAACAATGTTTAATTTGTCAGAGAATAGTAAAAGAAGTTATGCCCCTTGACGCTGAGAATATGTCTGAGTTATTACAACCTGAATCAGGCAGTTCCGTTACTAAAAATCTTTTTCCTCTTTATATAGCTCAGGTAGGTTTGATATTGTAATATTAGTAACCCTCCATCTGTAGGTGCAGATTCCTCGGATGCTCAGAGAATATTTCTTTCTTCCTTGACTCCTTTATTAAATATCTTGATAAGTCACTGTCAGACATGCTTGTCGTTAGGTGAGTTTGTGACACAAAATGCCTTAGTTCAATGGTGAATATGTTTAATAATTTGAGAATGTATATTTAAGGGTAAAAGATATGGTTGTATTAAATCAGTTCTATCTTCAGCTATGAGGTAAACTTTATTCATTTTTATCACAAATATAAAACTGTTACATGGGTTACCCATTATGAAAACGTTCAAAACAAACTTGTGAGAGCACAATGGCAGACCTACATCTGCACATTGAGGCATTTATTATCGGTTTACAAACACTTTACTATATGACATATGACATGCTGGTTAGAAATTACTATCTATTTTTCCTACCCTATCTATACCTGTGTTTGTCTGTGTTGAGATATCTTTCAATTTATTATTCATTCATCATATTTTAGATGGCTAGGTAATCAAGACTTAGATTTTGAAAGTCAACGACAAAGTTTTGTATTTTTAGTAGCTGTGTCTATTTTACATACTAGTTCTCTGAATACAGGTATGTTTTTACTGCCTTGTATGAGTTAGTTAGGGAGAAGTAAAGGCAAGGAGGTCACATAATCATTTACCATGGCATCTGTATCTTGGTCTTTTTGAGACTAAAGGAATTAAGAAGCTATATGGATATAAATTATTTACATTTTATCAATGTTTTACATGTTCATACAGGCAGTATTATAAAATGTTGTAAAAAAAACAAGATGCTATTTCTAAATTTATTAAATCAAGATTTCACATGCTCATTGCTCTTACATACTAGATGTCTCTTGCTGATAGTATACTCTGGCACCACTGGCAGATTCATCCAAATCAAAAGCCCTGGATCAGTTGATACACTAAATGTTTGAATGTTTATTTAGAATATATAGAAACTCACAATGGTTATTGAATGCTAGAGTACATACAATGTTTTAATATTTGTTGTAGAATATATAGAAACTACAAGTTCTAAGATATCACAATGGTTATTAAATGCTAGTATACAACAAGCACCCAATCCCTATACTATTAATCCATTCCGGAAAGATCAAACTAATATAGTCAACGAAATAGATGGTACACCAAGTCAGAACTTCTTTACTTTTTTAAATATAGGTAAGTATTTTAGAGTTTATATAAACTTAGCACAAGCATTCGTTTAAACGAAATATTTAATTTGGACCTCAATATTTGAATGAAAATGTCTTAAACCTGGCCTTTACATCTTGTCATCAATAGTAAAGCAATTATTCCAGATTAACTGGAGGGTAAGGAGAGGTACATATTAAACATGCTTGCATATCTTTACATCTTGTCATCAATAGTACAGCAATTATTCCAGATTAACTGGAGGGTAAGTAGAGGTGCATATTATACATGCTTGCATATCTTTACATCTTGTCATCAATAGTATAGCAATTATTCCAGATTTACTGGAGGGTAAGGAGAGGTGCATATTATACATGCTTGCATATCTTTACATCTTGTCATCAATAGTATAGCAATTATTCCAGATTAACTGGAGGGTAAGGAGAGGTGCATATTATACATGCTTGCATATCTTTACATCTTGTCATCAATAGTATAGCAATTATTCCAGATTTACTGGAGGGTAAGGAGAGGTGCATATTATACATGCTTGCATATCTTTACATCTTGTCATCAATAGTATAGCAATTATTCCAGATTAACTGGAGGGTAAGGAGAGGTGCATATTATACATGCTTGCATATCTTTACATCTTGTCATCAATAGTATAGCAATTATTCCAGATTAACTAGAGGGTAAGGAGAGGTGCATATTATATTTGCAATTATACAGTATACAAGATTATTTGAATTATAAATTTCAGGCCAATATTACACTGAAGATCAGTTTCTGAATATCCACTCATTCTCCATGTTATATAAATGGCTGTATCATTGTCACAAACAACTGACATCTGACACTACTGTCACTAACAATGGCAGTGACATGTCACCAACTGACAGATGTAAACAAGTGTTTGGTAATCTGGCCAGTAAAACAGTGGAATATTGTTTTAGATTACTTGACCAATGTGAAAGAAGTAAGTTGGTGTTTTGGCTTTCTGACCAAAAATAATTTTTTCCCAGAGAGACAATGGCTCACTGTTGATTTGGAAGCAGTGCCCCACTTTTTGTTGTGTGAATTAGTGTCCTGGCCAAATTGTCATGGTCTATCTTCATTTGAAAAAACATAAAGAAAACAACCAAGATAACAACCCACGACCACCATTGTATTATGTTTACACTGCTGTTGACTCTTTTGCTCTCTACAGCCCTTCTGTTAGTCATAAAGTTTCAGAATCGTATAATGTATAACACCCAATTAACTTGGCGCTGTTGCTTTTTTTTTTGACAGAACCAAAGGTGGCAACAGATGCAGAAATACAGATAGCAGTAAGTTAATTAGGTTTTAAAAAATGAACGTGGAAATTGCCAGATAATGCACATTAGCTAAAAGAATTGTGTAGAAGTTACCTTATGGTTTTATGTGTAGTAGAGACACGGATAGCATCTACTCTCATCATCCCAAATTTAAGTCAGATGTTTGTAGATCTTGTACATAGTCTGTAGATCTGCCCTTGACTATATTTTTTTTCATTTTTATTTTCTAGTGTTTGTATGAAACAGTGACTATATTAGATTTAATCTGTTCTATAGAAGCTAACTATATACCTAAAGTACATCAGGAAATAAAACGATTATATACACGTTTATCTCATGATGTTACAGCCTTCCCTGTTATTATACAGATATTACAGTTCTTTATCAATCACAGTAAGTATATACAATGTTACAGCCTTCCCTGTTATTATACAGATATTACAGTTCTTTATCAATCACAGTAAGTATATACAATGTTACAGCTTTCCCTGTTATTATACAGATATTACAGTTCTTTATCAATCACAGTAAGTATATACAATGTTACAGCTTTCCCTGTTATTATACAGATATTACAGTTCTTTATCAATCACAGTAAGTATATACAATGTTACAGCTTTCCCTGTTATTATACAGATATTACAGTTCTTTATCAATCACAGTAAGTATATACAATGTTACAGCCTTCCCTGTTATTATACAGATATTACAGTTCTTTATCAATCACAGTAAGTATATACAATGTTACAGCCTTCCCTGTTATTATACAGTTATTACAGTTTTTTATCAATCACAGTAAGTATATACAATGTAAGTATATACAAGTCAATATCGTATAATATTGTACACAGTATATTAATAGAAAAACAAAAAATAGGACTTGCCATATTGAGTAAGATTCATGGCCGTATCCCAGTTGTGAACTTGGTAGGTTAGTTTCTAAATAGTGCAGTGGTGGGAGAGCTCAGTCAGTAGCTGGTTGGATTGATGTCTGTTAGATGCTCATGTGCTATTCATATCTGGCCATATAAGTCATCCTGAGGTTGGCTTTCACCTATTATCTGAAATTTGTTGGAATATGATGGTGATGTGTATTTTAAATGTTTAAATACAAATTTCTAATATTTGCATGAATTTTGATATGAAGTTATGAAGTGAAATAGTGGCATGATATTTTGTTGCAGGTAGTGCAGTGGTCCATGATCCACAAGAGACGTATCAACATGTGTTTACAGAGATATTATCCCAGCATTATACAGATCAAGGCTTGATGTTTGATATAGTTAATTTTATTATGGATAATCTAGATACGTTATGTTATAAAACATCTATTTTATCAACATACTTCCCTAATATATTTAAGGTAAGTTATTTCTTACATGTCACTCTTCTACCTGTTGGTCAGCTTTTACACTTTCACTTACTCAATATTTTCGAGCATAAATGACAAGAAAAAAGCATTCTTAAACTTATGAAATTGATTATGTTCCTTCTTTGTATTATCTTGGTAGTTTTATCAACCTACCAAATTGCCAGGTTTCGTAGAAGTAATTACCAGTCTCTAAAATATTTGGCAGTGATGTTTTCTTGAGGGTCATTCTAATGAGGTAAAATTTCAGATAGCCATAATTAGCATGTTTTTTTTTTTTTATTTATTTATTGCTCTTAAGTTCTGAAAGGAATTTTATTGTTGTATTTATTACAGATTTTAGCCTGGCATCCCAGAACATTCCTGGCAGAATTTATTGATATTTTACCAGCTTTGATGTCTCCCACTACATCCCTAGAGGTAGGATTATATGACAGCATACAAGGATGTTACACCTGAAATGATTCCTGTGGGTCATTTTCTAACTGCAGATTTTAAAAGAATGCTTAATTTGTAATCAGGAATAAGTCTTTCCTTGTCTTTAATAGTTCACCCATCTGGAAATGGGTTATCTATAATCTAGGAAAAATCACTGCCAAGAAGTTAGACCAAGTTTTATTTCTTATCACAGTTGATACAGCTATATTTGTTTTTTTTTTTTATATAATTAGTAATGAATGTGTTAAAATAAACCAAAGATAGGGTTATCTTTTCCTTAACACAATCATCTTTTCTATTTTTTCTGTAATTGTAGATTTTCCATACTATACTGGATCTACCATGTATGACAGGAGCTCTAGAGACCATAGTAAAGAGTCCAGAAAATACTAGTCAGTTATCAACAGTTACAGTTACTCCAGCTAGTTCACTAGAGGCCTACCAGATGGCGCTCTATAGACCTTTACTTACCTTCATTACTAGAGTTGAGGGCGGCCACGGTGATACTATAAATAGGTAAGATTAAATTTGTAACAGCAATGTTTAATTGATATAATTAATTCTTCAATAAATAATCGTGTTGAGTCCTAATCTTGGTAGGTGTGTGAAAGTCTGGTGACCTTGAATAAGCCATCTTTCCTCATCAATAGCAAGAGTTTTGGCCAAGGACCAGCTGGTAGACATGATCCTCTTCCACCTGAGTTGTTATCCCTGTAAACAAGGTTGTTTCTCTATTTTTCTCTTTACAAATACAGTGTATTTTGTGTACTCTGACATGCAGTGGGACCATATAATTATGTCTGATTATACAGAGTGTCAGGGTTCTCAAAGTACACCACTCAATGAGAGCTATATTATGTATTTCAGATTAGACTCCCTGCATGGTGTATTAGATGATTTAAAGAATAACCCCAGAGTTACAGTAGCTTCACAGACTGTTCCTGTTTTACTCAGGTAACTTCATAACATAACTCTTGAGAGGTCAACCAAAACAAATCGGGGATTGTTACAGGGGCAGCTCCAAGTGGGAAGGGCAGAAATGTAATAATTTTGAAAAAATGATCTATCAAATTACATAAAAAGTAGGATTAAAGTCCTTTGTTTTCAAAAAAGTTTTCCCCCTGACGCCCAAACGCAATCAAAATTTAAATTGAACCCTGAGTAAAAGCTGCTTAAACTTTGATTTATACTAGTTATACCACAACTAAGCTCCTCCTCTTTTTCAATGATAAGGTCAAAGGGAATTGTTGATATCATTATTCAATTCATTACTAGAGTATGGTTTGAAGAAATATTAGAGAATGGAGGCAATGATTTTGCTATACAGTTATTACCAGTAATGCTGGAGAGATCTATTTTACTCTATCCTAAACCAGATTTTACAGCAGACGTAAAGAGGTAGTATAGAAATATAGGACGTAAAACTCCTTTTTCATTATCGTTTGGTCTTACATCTAGTGGTCAATCCTCAGTGCTACTGGTTGAAGATATATTATTATACTTTCTTCATGTTTCTTTCAAGAAAAAAGGAATCCACAGTGATCAATCCATACACATAATCCTTGGAAAACATTTAGAAGTATCACAGAACATTAAAAAATAACAGTTTTATGGATATAAACTTCTGTTTATTATTTAAACACAACATTTCATTACATATACAGGTAACGTTCTCAAGTGATGATTATATCCATAAAATTGTTGTTTCTTTATCCATATACATGTTCTAATAGGGTTTTGAAATGGTATTTTAATGTGTTTTGTATATTACAGGATACTATCAGAGAATTTAGTAAAACTACTAAAGAAATACAAATCAATAGTCATAAGTCAATATGATGAGATATCAGATTTCTTAATTAGTACCAGAAATATATATAATAGAGAGGAATTTTATACCAATTTAGTAAGTTTTTTGAATCTTTACTTTCAATTTAAACTCTGGACCAGTTGGTCAAATATAAACCTAATAGTGACAATAGCCACAGAATAATTAGCGTGGACTAAATGCGAGACTTTAATTCTAAAAAGTGCTATGGATAGCTGAAATTGCTCTCTATGACTCTATACATACTTATAGGTGAAATTGAACTTTACCAGGTAGTAAAACAATTATTTCGAGAACTGTATAATAAAGGTAGCAATTATTAGACTGTACCTTAATAATAAAACATGTACAGCTGATATAATATATTATGTTGTAGGTTTGGTGTGTTGGTGAATATTGTACAGTACAACATAGTAAAACATGTACAGCTGATTTGATAGCCAAGTATTACAATATATTAGAAGCTGTTACATATGAAACTTCTGGTATTATAATAAACAATGATGAAACATCGTATATTACATTGAAAACTGTTTCAGTTCTGATATCTGCTTTATCTAAGGTAAGAGAAGTCTAATAGAATTGTTTCATTGTAAATAACCCAAATTAGGTACACTAGATATTAAGATTTACTATTTTTTGGATGTATTAGATTAACCTTTCATATTCTTATGCAAGCTAAGCAATCATTTTATTACTCAAATTGGGAGACTAAGACCTTGTGTCCTACAGATTTGACAGGTCAAAATAGTACTTACTTCATGCCTGTCTCCCCACGGTGAATGATACAGTTTAGAGAAGCAAGTCATCTGAATTACGGTAGACCATTTTACTTAGGCCCAATATGCAAGAATTGCACAAAATCATGTTTAGCCAAATTTTCCTCATTGCACACTACATGGAGCTTCATTTTTATCATGTAGTTGGCCACTCGATGTCAAGATTTGATCCCCCGAGCTATATTGTGTTTAACGAAGGTCACCAAACAACATTTAACCAATAGTAACGGTGGTGAAATACTGGTTTCAAGATGCCAGGAACTTATAAATATACTCAAATTACCAAAGTAAGCCATTTTCTATTTTTATATCATGATGGGGAGGGTTTCTGTAAAGATCTGAAGCTGCTGTGAATAATTTGGTTCGAATTCTGGAGAGATTTATCAATACAGTTGAAATTTCGAGATTCATTTGCCAACTTTTGGCAAATTTAGTTATGATATTATTATCGCCGAAATTACCAAAGTAAGAAAATTTCAAGAGTTTTTGATTTTGATATGAGTAAGGGCAGGGTAGGGTTTCTAAAGATCTAAAAGCTGTGAATGACTGGATCAACATTTCTGGGCAGGATATGGCTACAGATAAGTGAGTACATGAAACAAGCTATAAGATTTTATAAGTTTATGATTTATTTATCTACTTTCAGCTTTGCGTCCGTGATATTAAATCCACCAGAAGAAATTGAATCAGGAAGGTGAGTTGCAACAGTTTAACATCAATGTCTAATATCTTACTATTCTGCTTCTCACTAGACAAATCTCTCTCGTGTTAAATTGGGGAAACTATGCCAACTCTTTTGCAATTCCCATCTCTCACGATATCTTAAATGAGCTGAACATTTAGAACATCAGGCTTCTGTTTATAATCCTAATGGAACTAGAAGATCTGTTTCTTAGTTTCTCAGTCAACTGAAAATGATTAGCACTAACCAGTAGTAGATAATGTTCATAATAACCTCGATTGACTGATATCTCTAAGTTAAAAGTATATCAAAATTGACCCGTCTTAAATTGATTTCAATTATTTTTTTACAGGTGGCATAAAGACAATACATCTATACCTATATTATTACGAGCTTCACATAGACATTTAACTTCTGATGGCTGACAGTTTTATAATAAAAATTTATAATGCTTCTTTATGTGTTTTGTGAATATGAATATCCTAGACTACCACTCGGAAAATACACAGTCTGTATCCCACTGGGACTCAGTTAATTGTGTTATCTCTGCATAACACCCAAAGGTTAACTCTGGACACACATGAATTTGAAGGCTCAATTACTATTACTGATATTAGCTAAGCTAAAAAATTCCAGTTTCTGAGAATAAGGTATGATTGGTGAAACAATTGGCACACCTGTCAGTTTAATAAAGACCCCTGTTTGTTATTCAGGTGATAATTTATTATTAATATTGACAATAAGTATACAACTTGTTTATAATACTATACAATATCAGTAAATAAAACAAACTAACAAACAAAATATTACATAACACCTCTAACTTAGTAATAATATCAGTTCTACTATTTTTTACAATTATCTGAAACTTATGATATATCCCAAAATTTCTCAAAAACCAACTATTGACAATTACTGTGCTGTAATAATCTGATTGGTCAATGACAAACAAAAATAGACTACAGTATAATTTTTAAGTCTGATTAAGATGCGATCTAAGCTAGAAATAACAATTTAACAGAAATTGTTCACAATAATTGAACATTTTGTAGAAAACCCCGAACTATTTTCGAGCAAAAATTTCTGTGCACTTTCAAACTGCTTCGAAACATAGTCATAACCAATGCAATTTATTTTAAGATTGTTCAAGTAGACCTTGGCTTTTATAGTTTCTTTAGTTTCAATAACTATTTATTCTAACTCAAAACAAAACTGATATGATTTGAACATCATTGTTTGTTCACAATATTATTGTCTAACTATAAAAAAGCACTATGTACAGAAACCAGGAAACATTGCAACCTCTATGATAAAAAGAAAATCTATGTGATTTTGTGCTGGGGTATTTTATATAGGTAATGCTGTATTCGTTACTTCTTGAAATGCATCAAATGATAAAATTACCTATGGGAATATGCTGCAAGAAGGTATCCTATGATTATCTCTGAAATAATTGTCGAGTAAAGTTTTTTTAGCATTTTTTTCTGATTCAAAACATCCAGTTTTAACACATTTAATTGGTAAGGAACTTTAAATTCCTAATTAAACCTAGACCTAGCAATGATCATGCTTTTCGAACACCTAATGACACTCTGTGAATGGGTTTGTCGTCTTTTTATTCCTTGTGTCCACATAACTAATATTGTTTGTGTGGTATATCAACACAAATTAAGATATTTTTCACGAATAAATACTTATTTCCTACTGGGAAACTTGAATTTTCCATTTAACTGAGAGTTAACGAATACAGCATAGTACATTAGTTCAGTATATTAATGATTTTGTTGGGATGTTATTTTACCAGTAAATATAATGATCAAACCACAAGACATCTATATAGAGAGTATTATAATAATGAAAATATAAAATCTATTTCAGGCATCCATGGTGTATTTACAGTCACTTTTATACAAATACTATCTTCCTATATATATCACATACCCTGCATTCATTACATTATCATTATTTCATTACATTATCATAATTTCATTACATTATCATTATTTTATTACATTATCATTATTTTGTTACATCAGCATCATTTCATATCATTGTTTCATTACATTAGCATAATTTTTATTACATTATCATTATTTCATATTACTGTTTCATTTCATTATCATATTTAGTTACATTATCATTATTTCATTTCATTATTTCATTACATTATCATTATTTCATTTCATTATTTCATTACATTATCATTATTTCATTTCATTACATTATCATATTTTGTTACATCAGCATTATATCATACATTATCATTATTTCATTACATTATCATTACATTATCATATTTTGTTACATTAGCATTATTTTGTTACATTATCATAATTTCATTACTTTATCAATTCATTTTAGTATGATGTTATCAATATCTAAAAATATTACATTGACATTATTCACTGACATTATCATCATTGACATTATTCACTGACATCATCATTGACATTATTCATTGACATTATCATCATATAATTTTGTCACTACATATTGCACTGTCAATACTTCTTCATATTTCCGTCAGTGAAACCTACATGTTTATTACACTACAGTACTACACATAGCTATGAAAAGAGTTTTGCCTATTCAACTTTCTTATTTTATGAAATATGTAACTACCCTATATTGATATTTGTTATTACCACAAACTGATTCTTTACTTCTGCAGTTTTTATAGAAAGATCTCAACAAAAATATATTATATCAAATAACACCAATTTAAATGCTTACTCTTTCATAATCTACCCTCCAGAAACCAGTCAATGAAACAAAATTCTGAAATAGAGACCTTATTGTCTGAGTAAAGTAAATAGTTTTTTGATTTTTTTTGTATTCTTTCATGGTAATTGAAATATAAGCCTCTAAATAGTATTGTTAGTCTTAGTATGTCTTTGATAAAAATAAACAAAATATTATATTTTTATCAAGGCAAAGACATTCTAAGACTAACAGTACTATATTGAGGCTGCTATTCCATTTCTCATAAAAATAGGCCTAATGGATAAAATTCAAAAAACTTTTTTACTTTGCTCAGATAATAGGCTTGCTGTTATAAAGATTGGCAACTCTGTAAAATTTAAACCAATACAATATTTCAGTCAAAACACAAAACCATAATCCCCAAAATGAATACCAATCTTAAAATACATTCTGTACCTGCGCTTCTCTACAGTGCATAAATTGATAAAGATTCTGTTCATCATTGTGATTAACATAAAGAAAATGGTCATGTGACAATGAACAGTTTTGAATATCATATTCAATTTACATCCCTGGGGTCTTATTCTGAAAGAACTAATATAACATGATTTTGTCATCTTGTTCCAGTCATCTGATTGGTCAATCACTAAAATTGATTTTAAATTTAGTTTTGTTATCCAATCAGATTACTGTTTTTTTGAAAATTTATATTTTATCTTAGTTCAGTTTGCTAAAATTACACCTCAGATCAAAGTTAGAACCAAAACACCAAAGGGTTCTCTTTGTGATTTCTCAAAACTGTTCAGAGCACATAGAAACGATTTAAATTCTAATGATATGAGACAGAGCTGTTGATTTCCACATTTCATAACTGGACCTTTTGTAACATTCATATTATTAAATCAATACATACAAATAACGATTTCATAACTCCAGTCATACATAACTGGCTAATACATGTTAACATACTTGACTGGCTAAATGAGACAAATCAACAGCACTGCTATGAGTAGGAGAAGAAAGATGCTATATACTATGTATGATACAGTGGCCTTTCTTTGGGGGAGGCTGGCTCGGCTTTGGTCCCCCTATTTTCAAATTTCAAATCCAGGAAAGACCAGCCCTCAGACCTCCTTACTTAAGAATTTTAAGAAATGCCACTGGTGAGATATTACTCTACTGTACTGGTATAGAATCAACTTCACCCATTTCTGTTACATTCTCATCATTCATTGAATACATCACTTTAAACTTTAATCTCACTTTCTCCTGGTAAATAAATAACATTCAATCATATCATAATGATATATCTTGTTTTATGCTCAGACTCGCTTCGTATTTCTTAAAGCAATTGTTAACAGGCTTTGTAAACTTTTTATGTATATCTGGGACACTGAAAGCATTCATTTACACGGCTATGAAATGATCTCTAAGATGGTATCAGTATTCATCAACATTCAAGACTGAAGACGTCGTTCATCAAAAAGGAGAAACCAAATTGTAAACCACAATTGCTTCGTCTCTATGCTATTTTCTCCGACCAGTCCCACAAATGAGAGAAACCGTTTTCAAACCCTCTAGACAAGATATTTAAGTTAATTATGCTTACCTTTCTGGGGTTAGCTAACAACATAACTTGTGTAATAGCAGTAGGGGGAAGTATGGGATTGTATGCTGGTAACGTATTGGCCGAGGGTGGCTGTAGTTTAACTTTCATTATCTGTATAAATACAGAAGATTTTAATAATTATTACATTGATCAAGACTAAAATTAACATGGTGTAAGCTATGACGAAGATTTTGTCAAGAGGCAAAAAATTCACCTACTCCAGTTATTGTATAATTTAAAACTGTCAAGAGATCTTTCCAACATTCTGCACAATCATTGGTTAGAGAACTGTCAACTATGCAAACAGGAGGAAATTTGGTTGAAAAGTACAAAGGTAATTTCTAAACCTATGTCAGAGTCAGAGCTTCAAATCATCCTGTTTTCTTACATAGCTAACTTAAACCCAAAACCTCAAGTGTCATGAACATGCGTCTAATTTGCTGAGTCACTGTGACTCCAAGAGAGACTCTAAACTGTAGCTAGGCAGAAACTTAAATTTAAAGAGATTTTAATCACCTTTGGAACAGCAGCTTGAAAAACGAAGTTAGTAATTTGGTGTGGACTGGTACTAATAGTTGATACCACCATCACCGTAACATCGGGCCGAGGTCGGTCTTTACCAATATGAAGTAATATCTTTACATTATTCTTGTCTAATACACTCACTGGCTGGTGATCTCCTAACATATAAATATCAATATGAATAATTACATAGACTGTGGAAAGCAGCCAATGGTAAGGGTAAGAGGATGAAGAATTTCTTGAACACATCTGATCAACTATGATATAAGAAAATTTTGCAGGAGTTTTGTGTTGTGTCATAAGACTATAAACGATAGGACTGTTTAATTGTGTTCTGATTGTGTCACTACTTACTCCCCTTTATGTAACTCTTCTTCAGGGAGTCTAAATTATACTTACCAATAAACAAGTCATGGTTATTACTTTTGTGTTGTAAATATCCAAATACACAACATATTTGCGACGAGGATGGGATAATACACAATATTTTGCATCCTTTTTTCTGTAACTGATTGGGCTGATGAAGACAAGCAATGCAATGCAGTATGCAATAAGATGACATTTGCCAGTTCAGCTGCATTAACCTACTCTTTTTTCGAAAGATCTTGTGAACAACATGTAACAGAACACTTGGTCTTTACAAATGTCTACCTACACATTATGATGTCTTCATTATACCAACTTATTGATTTGTTTTGTCAAGAGAGGTGCACATTATTTATGGTGGTAGAGAGTATTTGTAGGGTAAGAAGGTGTGTGTATCATTCTTCTACACTGTAATCAAATAATACAGTAGATGCTTTTTAGTTATATATGATGAAGACAACCTACCTGGTTTGACAGATTCTAGGGGTACTGTGATATCAGTTAAGGGTAATATTTCAGTAGTTTTGGATGGTGAGTTCAGTAAACCATTGGTAGTAACAGGAGCCGGTGATGCTACTGTTGGCAGTGGAACCGGGTTAGAAAGATCTAAGAGTGATGTCTGTGGTGATGAATGAGTTGTTAGAACGGGTGAAGGCTTGGGTAGTGATGCCAGTTCATTTAGAGATAATGGTACACTGAAAGAGTTAATATTATATCAATATATAAGTATATAATATAAGAACATCTTTAACAGTTTTCATGAATTTCTGGGATAAAAGTCTCTCCTTTCTTTCCACATTTGACAGATTAGTCATGTTTTTGTGAAACAGAACCCTTCTCTTCACTCATTGAAGAGTTATGTTTACATTTAGAGAGTATGTATATCATATCATATCCATATTTTAAAAGAATAACATCTCAGGCTTGAGGATTTCTTCTACCAGCTGGTCCTTAGCCAACCCTCTTGTTGCATTGTTCTTATCTCAATTTTCCTAGAACCATTTTCAACAGCTAGGATGCTTAAATGATGAGGAAAGATGACAAATCATTATTTTTAATACAAGGGCAACAGCACTGGCTCCGAGGACCACCAAATCTTTGTCCAAAACCTTGGCATTACGTTCACCTTACCTTGGTCAACTGAAAGAATAAAGTAAGTAAAAATGCAGATTTACCTTTTTTGTACAGGTTTATGTTGTTCTTTGCCTCCTAAATTCTGTTGTAGTAAAGATTGGCCCAATACATCCAGGTCTGATAAAGGTTTAGATGGCTGTGTAGTGGTACCTAGTTTCGCGGTTGCAGGAGTCCCAATAGGTTTCTGGGGTTGTAGAGCAGGTGATGTACCACCAGCTGATATTGGTGGTGTTAATTGTGGGCTGGCCATTGCTGCTAGAATAAAATACCAAATAAACAATATTAGCTTAATCTTTGAAAAGGATGTCTAGTTGACTAACCCAACTGGGTTGGCTGAGGTGACAAACCAAATGCCAAATAAATGATTTTAGTTATGACTCTCCGAAAGGGGTCCTAAGTTCACAATACCTCAAACCAATTAAACAATTTTAGCTACATGGACTTTCTGAAAGGGATGCAATGTTGACAAACCCAAACACAAAACAACTGATATTAGCCATTCCTTTGAAAGGAAGCTAATTTCACATTATTAGCTGTATGGACTCTCTGAAAGAGATGTCCAGTTGGCTGACCCACACACCATATCAACATGATTGACCAAGTACATCATACAACTTTTTAAGTATTTTATTATGGTATAATTTAGAATTTTATCTGAAAAAACCAGAAAAACTTACGATTAGGTCCTGAGGCACCGAAGGCCATCCTCTGTTGTTGTAAATGTTGCTGTTGTAATAGATGAAGTTGCTGAAGTTGATTTGGTTGTGCTGGCATCATTGACGGTTGTTGTTGTTGTTGATTCAGAGAAGAGAACATGCCCATAGCTAGGGTAGGGTTGGTATTAAATAAAGATTGACTAGAGTTGACTGGAGCTGATTGAGGAATGGTTTGCTACAAAATGAAAAACATTTATTAATCAATGAAGTAAGTACACCTGAACATTCTGTTATTCTGTTCAAGGATAAAATGGGATGGCATCAGCGGCAGCATTTTTGACGAAGTTCAGGAATGAAAAAAAGAACCTCAAGATTAACAAACAAGCTCTTCACTGTGACACTATAGTTTTTTATCTATTTGCCGTAAATATACTACAATGTAGAATTATGTGGAAATTTGAGCCTGTAATAATACTAGTAGGAATGAAATGGGAGTTCTACATCCTACTTTTGTGCTCCAATCTGGGCAAGACAGGCAACCACCATGCAGTGTGCAACGAGGAAAATTTTGCAAGGACAGCAGCATAAGCCTTGAAAGATCAATGCCATTAGGTTTTGATTATCTGATAGTATCCTATGTAAAGATGATTTGTTCTTTCTTTCTCTTTCCATCAAGGGAAAAGGACAAATGCATATATTTGATTTGAAAATAGACAACTTACAGAGGTTTGCTGAGAACTCATGCTGTTAAATATATCTCCTAATTCATTCAAAGCTGAACTATTTGTGTTAGATAGTGGGGTCGCCACTGATGTACTAGCAGGCGTAGAATCCGTAGCTAAACCTACAAATTTAACAATTTTATATTAGCTTTGGATTTATAAAGATAATAGTCAAAAATATGGACAATATCGCATGGTATTGCAAGGAAAGCATTATGGCATAAGCTTGAGTTGGGAAGGCAATTATCATAAAAGAGAACACTTTTGTGAAACAGCTTTTTCAGCTGAGATGTGGCTCTAAAAAAATGGCTAATTATGTTAATTAGAAAGCACTTGTTCACAGGAAAGCACTAAACATCATTCTGAGAGCCCTTGAGTTTATCACTGTGCATGGGAAAGTACATGTGTTCATGGCAATGCAGTCAAGTTCATGGGCAAGAACTTTACCGAGATAGCTTGTGTTTATGGGAAAGCAAATCATGTTATGGCAAAGCAACTGTGCTCCTGGGAGATTTGACTTTTGTGGAAAAGACATGGATTTCATGGGGTCATAAGGAATGCCTGGACACTTGCTTGTTAGAATAAACAGAATTCTGAGTTTTTGATATAGATAGAAAGGATGTTCCCTTATGCCATAAAACAAAATCATCATAATGCAAATTAAATATTGAAATAATAAAAATGAAAAGTAACTACCGAAAGCTTGAAATTGTTCGTCTAATAGATTAGTTGAAGAATTAGAGGAGTTTGTAGGTTGAGGATGAGTAGGCGTGGATGATGATAAATCTAACAGCGAGGAGACATCTGTTGATGGACGAGAAAAACATGGTCATTATAATGATTAGTAAATTCATTGAAGCAGAACCAGGGCTCAGGAATGTGAAAGGTCTTAATTTGAGGTGAAATTTAAGCCCTTGAAATGCTCAAAATTCATCTCAGGCTATCTGTTGAAATCTGCTGGACTCTACCAGCCCTCACTTCCCCCAAGCCTTACTGAAGGGTTTTGTCCCTTGTCTCGGAAAGACACCTCTCAATTTTAGCCTTCCCCTCAAATGATCAAAAAAAGCTGTCGTTGAAAATAAATGAAATTCATGTCTTAATAAAGATAGTGGACCACAGCCATATACGCCCACCACGGCATGCAGATGGTAAATATTCAAGATTTTGGGGCAAGGGCAATAACTCTGCTACTAACGGTCGAAAATAGCTCAAATTCAAACTTGATCTTCGTTATATGAATACACATACCGAATTTCATTTGATTCCATCAAAAAATCTAGTCTTTAGAGCGTTTACAAGCAAATGTTGACGGACGGACCGATGGATGGACGGACCGATGGACAGGGGTGCCAACAATCCACATAGAGAGATGTGGGCGTATAAAAATGATTTCACTCAGTTTCAAGACAGAAATCTGCCTATGATGCTTTTTAATTTAAACTAATCATTTCCTCTATTCTAATATTTCAGCAATGAAGCACAGCTCTTATGGTTAATTTCAGCAAAATATCAGTATAGTTAACCCTATTAACACAAGCGGCAGGTTTACTGGCCACAAAATTACACAATATATACCCTAGGAGACAGTTAAGCGGTTGTTACCAAATAACGTCACATAACATAAAGGTCATATGCTTTAATTTATATTACTTAGTTTAGGGTATATGCTGTTTATACTTGATGTAATGGAGACATAACAGGAGCATTTCACATTATCTTGAGCTAACAAACCATTAGACAAAGGAGAAACAAGAAATTTCTGTAATCTTTGTAAGACATTAAGAAGTATCATAGCACATTAAGAAACACCAGTTTTATGGATATAAACTTCACTTGATAACGTTACCTGTATGTGTAATGGAATGTTGTGTTTAAATATAAAAACAGAATTCTATATCCATAAAACTATTGTTTCCTAAAGAAATTCCTCTATATAGAAATATATCTTAACTGAAAAAAGCATAACTTCCATTGCCAAAATATAACAGTCTTTAAATTAACAAAACAATATAGTCATAATTACCCCTATCATCTTTAACACCTTCTATTTGAGTTTTATACAATGACATAACTTTCATTACATTATCATTAGCTTGTAGTATATCATCTAGAAAATAGATAACATGAATATCCTATTAGAGGCTGTAGCACACTCAGTAAGAGCATTGGAATATTTACATGCCGTCATTCAAACAAGAGGAGGTCAAGGCTTCTAATTTCAGTCTGCATGTGAAAGACTTGTGATCTTGAACCATACACTGTTTATTCCAGTCAACAGGTATGTTTATGAATGTTTATTCCAGTCAACAGGTATGTTTATGAATGTTTATTCCAGTCAACAGGTATGTTTATGAATGTTTATTCCAGTCAACAGGTATGTTATTGAATGTTTATTCCAGTCAACAGGTGTGTTTATGAATGTTTATTCCAGTCAAAAGGTATATTTATGAATGTTTATTCCACTCTACAGGTATGTTTATGAATGTTTATTCCAGTCAACAGGTATGTTTATGAATGTTTATTCCAGTCAACAGGTATGTTTATGAATGTTTATTCCAGTCAACAGGTATGTTTATGAATGTTTATTCCAGTCAACAGGTATGTTTATTCCAGTCAACAGGTATGTTTATGAATGTTTATTCCAGTCAACAGGTATGTTTATTCCAGTCAACAGGTATGTTTATGAATGTTTATTCCAGTCAACAGGTATGTTTATGAATGTTTATTCCAGTCAACAGGTATGTTTATGAATGTTTATTCCAGTCAACAGGTATGTTTATGAATGTTTATTCCAGTCAACAGGTATGTTTATGAATGTTTATTCCAGTCAACAGGTATGTTTATGAATGTTTATTCCACTCAACAGGTATATTTATGAATGTTTATTCCAGTCAACAGGTATGTTTATTCCAGTCAACAGGTATGTTTATTCCAGTCAACAGGTATGTTTATGAATGTTTATTCCACTCAACAGGTATGTTTATGAATGTTTATTCCAGTCAACAGGTATGTTTATTCCAGTCAACAGGTATGTTTATGAATGTTTATTCCAGTCAACAGGTATGTTTATGAATGTTTATTCCAGTCAACAGGTATGTTTATGAATGTTTATTCCACTCAACAGGTATGTTTATGAATGTTTATTCCAGTCAGCAGGTATGTTTATGAATAATAATAAGGCCTAATTTACAGATACTTACTTATTCCGTCATTATCTTTTTCATCAGTATCACTGGCTAGTCGGAATAAATTAGGACGCAACTTCTCTAAACTTTCATAGATTTCCTGGTGAAAATAAGATAATATCAGAAAATAGAAGAATGAGAAGGTTATAGAATAATCTTTTATTAGGGTTATGAAGAGGATCAGTTATGAAGAGGATCAGTTCCGAACAGGATCAGTTATGAACACGATCAGTTATGAACAGGATCAGTTATGAACAGGATCAGTATTATCAGGATCAGTTATGAACAGGATCAGTATTGAAGAGGATCAGTTATGAAAAGGATTAGTTATTTAACTGACCACAGTAGTTCATCTCAACTTGGGATATCTCTTAAAAATTTTGCCTGATAGGTTTTGACACATGATGACATTTTGCATCTGGGTTTGTCAACTCCAAAATCTTGATAGGAAATCTACAAAGCTCATAATGCTCTTTTGAATAATTCATAAACTGTGTCCGATAACAAGTCCTCCCTTTTTCCCAAATCCTGCCCTTTATTAGAGGCTGAGTAAAACAACCCCAACCCCACACTCCACTCCCCTCCCCCACCTCTTCTCTCCTTACCTTCATCATATCTTTATCAAAACTAGCCCTACCCTAAGTGATATCCCCTAGGACAACCCCACCTTCTCTTCTCTTCTCTCCTTACCTTCATCATATCTTTATCAGAAGGAGTACTAGATACTGAGTTAAAACCAGCCCTACCCCAAGTGATATCCCCTAGGACAACCCCACCTTCTCTTCTCTTTCCTTACCTTCATCATATCTTTATCAGAAGGAGTACTAGATACTGAGTTAAAACTAGCCCTACCCCAAGTGATATCCCCTAGAACAACCCCACCTTCTCTTCTCTCCTTACCTTCATCATATCTTTATCAGAAGCAGTACTAGAGGCTGAGTTATAACTTGCTATCATTTCTTGTAACAACTGTACGTTATTGTTGATAGTTTCCAATTCATTGATTCTTTTATATTTCTTCTCTGATCTTACAACATCCTATAATATATTCAACATTTCTTTTATAAAAAAAACTGATATCACAGATATCAAAACTCAGAACAGACATCACTGGCTAATGTAGTGAAATCAGGGCCTTTATTCAGAATCTAGACGAATGAAGTTTCTCAATTTATGATACAATGGGGTATATTGGCACCTTACTATTTACCTACCATTTGCTAGTTCTATTAAAAAATATTTGTACAAATTTCCAAAATGAGCATCAAATGTTTAATATTGAAGAAAAAAAATAACACAAATCTTATCTCACAAACGGAAAGTAAGATTATGCTTATTCTTGCTCTTGTTTGATAAAAGCTACTCACATCTTTGACCATATTTTTAATCAATCTGTTAGCAGCCTGTAAATCTTCTGGATTCTTACTCTTTAATAATCTGTTTAAAACCTACAAAATATCATTAATAAAGTAATACATCACATCAAATTTATTCTGAAGACAGCAGGGGAATGACTTTAAATTAAGCTGAAAAACACAAGGTATGAGCTGAAAAACACAACACAACTCAGAGAGGAAAGGTGTCCTAAAAAGAGAGAGAATACAACAGTAATAATTATATTTAAAGACAAACAAAAGTTATGACTGATTACCTTAGCTTTTTCTTCATCTTCAAAATCAGCTCTTCTCTGTGTTGGTGCAGGGAACGTCACATGCTGAAAAATAGAATTGAACTTCCAGGATACAAAGCTAATGATACTTTTGCCAATGGAAGATTTGAGACCCCCTTAGATCTATAGGCTATATGGGCTGAAGCCCAACCACTACCAAAAATGGCTGGACACAGCATTAACTTGTCATTGAAATTGACTGATTGTGGGATTGGTAAAATAATGAGAAAAATTTCAAACAAATCCTGGCACATTTTTGGGGAATAAGATTACAAAGCACGCCAGTAAATTTGCCCAGACCCTTACCTTATCAACAAGTGTTGGATCGACTTTCACTATTCCTTGAGCTTTCAACATACTGTAGGCTTCAGCTATTTTAGTCTCATGTGGTAGTCCAATCTTCCAGCTATATAATATCTCTATACATTTCTTCTTTATCTTCTCACTGGTTCGATTTCCTAAATACTGGATACAAAAGACTTCATATTAGTATGCAATATTCTTTCCAAATACTGGATATAGACATAACATCAGTATAAACTATTCTGTGGAAATCCAGTTCAGCCCTACCGAAACAAAAAAGGTTCAATCATTGAATTAACAGGTAATTTTACTAATGCATATTCATTTCCTGATCGGGGTTCAGGGTTATCACACTCGGTTACACCTGGTTCCACTGTATACAAGTTAAATCTAGTATCTGGTTGCCCTGAAGAGTGATATAGACGACTGAAAATGAGAATTATCAGCCTGTAAAACAAATAGACGACAGAACCCTTTAAGATTCTTTAGCTGTAGAATAAAAAACCTTTTTTTAAAAACATATTTACCTTCGGTGAAATGACTTTAATTATTTCATTTAAAAATCTAAATTTTCCTATTTCTTGATGAAAATATTGGCCACAATTTTTCACACATTCTTCTAGAGTCTGAAATTGAAATAAGCAAATAACTGATCACTGAATGCAGCATTTTGATTGGATCGTACACCAGCAATAACAGCCAATCAGAGCCCTTGACAGAAAAGCTCTAAATATCATTGCTTTATGTTCAGACTTTTTGTCAAGATTAGAGTACAATCCAATCAAATCGCTTCATTTACAAACTTCCATGAAACAAGATTATTGCAGTCAAGGTATAAGTACAAGGTTACTTATAGCTTGACATGGTGAAGATACACGTTGTTCTGTTCAATAATTATCAAAAACAATCTTCATCTGCCAGTTGTCTATATAAGATAAGTTTAACGCTGCAATAAGAGTTCTTGAATCCACTTCTATAAAACTGTCTGTCACATCTTTATGTCCAATATTGGAAAGTTAACCCCTACATTCAAATCTTGCTGTCTTGATGAGGATTGTGTACCCAAAACATATATGTCTGCTGCCGGAGCAGTTGGTTAAAATACACAAGGTTTTGTGAGTTTACAACAGAGTCATTCATTCAGTAGTCCAAGTCAATAAAATCACCTGAGAGCCATGAATACTGTTCAGCTAACTGAATAAGAGAGATAGCCTATTAGTAAAGTAAGTATAATTAGCTTACACTAAGCTTCAATAATTAGCTTACTGAGTATAAAACAATTATATTCACCCTATTAGTACAGTACAGAATATATTGATTGATTTTTTCTATATATAATGACTTATAAAGACGGTTTTCTGTTCCTCACACCTCTGGAGCCGATGTGGGCTCGCTATCCTTAAAGGGATTGTTAAGAGGTTTTCTGAAATTTTTATGTGTATCAGGGAAGGCCTTATGTGATATAGCATATTTTGAAATTAATGATGTCATCAAACACTTAGTTTAATGGAATAGCAGGAACCACAGATGTCTCAATGAAAAATTCGAATGGTGCAAATTGATGATGCACATAAAAAAGTTACAAAAGTTGTTTACAATCCAATTATTTCAATCTGTGAAAACTATCTATGAACTACTTACAATTAAAGCATATTCTGCCTCCTTCTCTTGAGGTGACTGTATTTTATGAGCTAGAAGTCGGACTGATATCTGAGGTCCCTCTAAATGTTTATTGACCAGATCACAGAAAGCTGCGACATGTTCAGGATCTAATTCTCTGTTTGCTGGGTTTGTTGCCCTATCTATAACGTAAAACAAACATTATCATCAACATCACTCAAAGACAAAGAAACCTGGCCAGACTACAGGGGCGTTTCTAGGAATCATCAAGAGAGAGGGCCGATCAGGGGCCACAAATTTTTTTAGGGGGGCCACACATCATTCTTTCACTATGTAAAACGATAAGAAATACCAAAGAAGGGGGGCCAAAGCCAGCCCAGCATTATTTCTTGGAGAGCCATGGCCCCCCGTAGAAATACCACTGCTAGACTATTTCCTTATATCAGTCTATATCAGTCAATTAACAGATTCTGATGTGTTGGACAGGTTGGACAAGTTGGGTCTCTGCACTCAAGCATCAGTCAGTATCAATATCATTCACTAATTAGTTAAATTCGCCCAGCATTCAAGAATATTTCCAGTCTTATCCAAGACACATGATTTCCCATGAAAATGTTTTGGGGGATTTTGCCCCCTTCCCCCAACAATTCATATTCATTTTCAATCAGCTACAATTTTTTATGATCTGTCTCTCGACGGAAGTAAATTCTGATTTCAGTGTTTGACAGTGCAGGAATATTTTAGTGAAAAATAAAATCAAACAAATATTGATTTAGACAATGATTTTCCATTTCGTAATCAATTTTGTGACATATTTTCCCCATAGTTGCCACTTACTAAGATAATTTTCCAAAGTCTCTTCTTGGTCAGCCATCTTGTGACTTTATTCTACCGCGAGATTATGCGTGATGATGTGGGAAGGGGGCGAGGCATAAAATATTAACTTTGATGTAGTCTGAAAATAAAGATTAAGTCCCTTGATTAAATCTTTTGTTTTAAAAATCAAATTTAGTCTCATGAATAAAGTTAATTTACAAATTCATCAATCGTTATTCAAATATACACATTTTCATTTCAATCGCAACAATCAAAACAAGTTATTCCATTTTTTTCTGTAATTGCACCAATCGTTCTTATTTGATGTATTAGCATGACCTTCATTCATGAATTATTCTACCGACAAATATCATGCCCGAAGTTGACATTGGATCCTTGTTCGAATATAGAATTCTGATTAGCTAGCTAACTTCAACCATCTTAGAAAACAACATGATTATTGGAGAAAAGATCTCATAATAAATTATGAATTTTAAAATAAAAATTGACGAGTTGAATAGAGGGTGGTGTCTAAATATGACTTAGCGACTTACTATAGCCAAGACTGACGATTCACTGGAAATTGTCAATTGATGGATTTTCTTCCAATAGGGTGAGAATGATTTTTTCTATTCAGACTATTGAGTGTGTTATCCCCAGACCAGGGCCGCGAGGGGCAAATCACAGACACTGACTGTTGAGGAGACAGTCAATAAATTGCTCAATAAGCTGAGTCCAAGTGAAGGGTGATGTGTGGAGTTGTAGATTACTTTTCACTAGGACTTATCAATGATGGAGTAAATGAGTGTCAATGTAGGGAAATTTGGCAAATCTATATCATTATCAATCAATGAGTCCACACATTTAATGATTATTTTGATATTTTTAAATTGAAAATGTGATATTATTTTTCAGATGGAGTCCATGGAGCCATTCACATTTTCAGCCGTAGTCATGGTAACATTATTATGTATATTTGTGTATATAACTAGATTATATCGTCAATATCGACTAAAACATTACGATGTACCTGCACGCGATATACGGAAAGGACATCGATGGGTAATGGTGGAGATATTCCCAAAACCCACGTATTGTAATATTGAGAAATATCACATAGTACATGGTGCTGAATGTGATTCTTGCGGAATTTGCGTCGCTGATCATAATATGAAAAAAGCCAATGTGTTGATTCCGTGTAAAAAATTATGCACAGATAACAGAAAAGAGAAATTTTCTCATCATTGGGTACCTGGTAATCTCCCTTTAAACAGCAAGTGTATGGTTTGCCACACAGACTGTGGTAATTTGCCACAATTAAGTGATTTCAAATGTTGTTGGTGTTTACGAACGCTACATGACGATTGCATCCCGTTCAACGATGACTGTGATTTAGGTCGCTACAGACAACTAATAATTCCTCCAAACTGTGTCGAACTCAAATGGATTGGAATGAGGAGGAAACTTGTGGTAAAGACGGTGCGGAAACCGAATATTCTGAATTGGTCCCCGTTGATTATTATAGCCAATAAGAAAAGTGGAAGTAAAGATGCTGAAGTTTTGTTACGTACGTTTCGAGGATATTTAAATCCTATTCAGGTAAGATAAAAACATTTATTTATGATATATTGTCATCATCATCAAATACATGATTAGGCTGCTACATTGGAAAGCAACAGTCTGCAAAAAATTGATAAAGTACCAGCGTGTAGGAATACATATCGTTGAAGTGATAATCTTATAAAAATATATTGAAATATATCCAGTGATGTATGGTAATTATCAGAATTTCCACTATATTCTACAATACTCAGCCCTCCGTGAGTATAAATTCCGTCTTTGGTATTATTTTATTGCCACGACTTTTCAAAGAACTCTTTCTTCAAAAACTTATGGAGTATCTTATAAAACAATCATTATAGTGTTTGTCCTGTATGAGAAATCAGCTTATAAGTAGAGAAAAATGAACAAATCAATTCCTTGTCAATTAATATGGATTAAGTCAATCAATCATTGTAATCAGTAGTAGGGTGTGATATAAAAATACGACAGTAATTATCCTTTGACAACCTAGAAAATCAATGAACTTATGGCTTCAGCAACTAGCTAGCTAGCCACTACATACATAAGCTATTTGCTGTTTTTTTGGTTTTGATACAATCAGATCCATTCCTGCTTTTACTTTTTGAATCTTTCTTTTTAATCTTTATTAAGCGTAAAAAATGACAGAAAAAAAATTAATAAGTAAGCTTGTTTATAGAAAAACTTATTTATCAAATGATATGGTTTTTAATGGGACCATAAAAAATGTGTCTTTAGGGCATTCGTTTTTAATATCAGTTTTTAGACATGAATATTGTTTAAAGGAACAGGTTTGCCATTTTTTGAGGTTGATTTGAGTCTTATAATTCCTGTTTTTTGAGACTAAGGTATTATTGGTCAAACAGATTTTGAAATCTGTCCCTTTAATTAGAAACAGTGTATCCCCTGCAATATTTGAGACTTTGCCCAAAAACACATTGAACATCCACCCCTCTCCAGCCTCACTCATGTTAGTCTGAAATAAGCAGCATGATAGAACCTATAAATCTATTTCTTTCATTTCAAAATAGACAAAAATTATCTATTACTTCCAGGTGATTGATATATCAGAATCAAAACCAGAAGATGGCCTGGAACTTTGTGATCTATTACCAGACATTGTCTTTACGGTGCTGGTCTGTGGTGGAGATGGTACTATAGGCTGGGTTCTTAGAGCCATAGAAAATCTCAATTTAAGGGTAGGTATAGCCTAGACAGTACTGGCCCCTGTTTCTCAAAATAGATTAAAAGGCGAAAGAAACGCCATTGCCATGTATCATGTGTATGATGTAGCTATATTTTCAAATGCTTATTTTTATAAGTAAAGACATCAGAGAAAGCCAGTGATTAATGAGTGACTCTAAGACCAAAAAACTTTGAAATAGGATCTTTATCTCTTAAGAAAATCTTAGTTCAAGCATAAAGATTGAGCTTATACCTTGACAGTGTGCAGTGAGGAAAACTGTACTTGCAGTATTAACTTACTCATTTTGATTTCTAACTTTCTCAACGACTTCACAGGACTGAGTTCCGCAATTACTGATGTCTTAGATAAGGGGAATAATTTTATGATTTTATGTTTTACAGACCCCACCACAAGTAGGAATGGTACCTCTGGGTACTGGTAATGATTTATCACGAGTCCTGGGCTGGGGTGAAGGATATACTGGTGATATAGAGGTACCTGAAATACTAGAACAGTTAAAATTTGTAAAACCAGTGAAATTAGACAGGTAAGAGAAGAAAAATTTCTATCTTTATAGATAATTTTGTACTGTGATTTTGATTCAACACAGGAAATTTGTCAGATGCCAGGACATTCTTGTCTTCAAAAGAGCATTGATTAACAGTTGAACATTTTACACAATATTGTTTCATCATGAAAAACTTCTGTTGACCAAGGAGGGGCAGGGGTAGGGGCAGGAAAAATTGTTGATTTCCCTTCCAGGTTTTGGTCTCTTTCTGTCCTTTTTGATACCATCAATGTTTGAACTGCTCAAGTAATATAAAGATTTATTTGTTGTCTGTTTTCTTCAAAAATAGAGTTACCTCCCTTTATACAATATCTCTATCAATGTATTTCAGGTGGAAAATTGAAATCAGCCATGAAAAGAGACTGGGCATTCCATTGAGAAAGAGGGTAAGGTTTTTTTTTAATGTTCATTATTTAAAAATATGATTATCTATGTGGACCCTTTGAAAGGTAAACTGTTATTTTTGAAAAAAATTATATATGGCTATGTGGACTCTCTGAAAGCCCAAGACTGATAACTGAGCATTACTATCAATAGAGACTAAATTTTCAATGAACTTATGCCAGAATTTTGCATACTTTTGTTTTACAGACTATTATGATGAATAATTATGCCTCATTAGGAGTTGATGCCCTTGTCACGTTGAATTTCCATAAACAACGAGAGAGTCTTCCCTGGCTGTTTGCTCATAGAATCATCAATAAGGTAGGAACTTTATATTGTAACGGTAGGCCCATACTGTCACAACAAAACACATGAAACACCTCAAAGAATTAGGCCCCTGCAATTGGGCCTACATCTGATAGATATGCATTCCATCAAATTTTTTACTCATTACTTATAGGCCCTTTTGCAGTTTGAAAGTCACAAAATAACACTCAAAACAGCCCAAAACAGCAAATAATATGATTTTTGAATTTTACCTCTGAAAGATCTGAATATTTCATTAAATATTTGTACACTGACATGGAAGTTCACAAAATAACACATACAAGTAAAAAAGCTGAGGATCTATTTTTATAAGAGTTAATATCCTAATCATGATAACAAGATCCACATTTAATCATAAATGGATACACAGACTAACAATGTTATTATGTTAAAATACTGATATATATCAACTTTATAGGAAATAATATGCCATGTATAGACAAACAAGTATTTTTTTATTTGACTAAGTTCAAAAGAGGTAAATAAATATTAATTTGAATCTAAAATATTTTTATAGCCTAGTTTTTGTCTGATTTTAAACATTTTGAATTAATATCCCAGATAAATAAACTGTAGATATGATATTTATTGCCTACTTTGTTATTTTATCATGAAAATTATTATCCTCTACATGGTGCACAACAATTTGAACTATTTACAAATTAATATATCAAGAATAGAGCTTGCTCATAAATCACAACTTTACTGCATGCTTGTCAGTGTTTACCTTTGATCAGCTGGCTAGCTTGAACTATTTATCTAAGTGCTATTTTAATGGAGTAGTTTGGTCAACATTTTAAAATTCCAGTGGTCATTTTAAATAATTCAGAGTATTTTAACATCTTAATTAAAATCAGTATATCAGTTACCAATTAGTTGAAGAGCTCTACATAAAACTTTTGAATTTTCTGCACAATGTAATGAGCAGAAAAGTAGTCAGAAAACTCTATAGTTATTCAGTTAATGAGCTCTTATGAGCTGAAGCAAGTTCGTTGTGCCATAAAAATTCAGTACGCATTGGAAATAAGCTTATGATTATTTTTCCAAACTTTACAGGTTACCCTTAAGACCAATTTCATCATGACTTCAATCATTACATAGTACTATGTATTTTGACTTTTTTCTATGCTTAGCTGTTCAAAATTGTATTCTCGCCACGTCATGAATGCAATGCGTTCGACGCACTGCAAAAAATCAAAAAAAAAATCTAAGTGACAATTACGTTTGATAAAAATGGATGGTTACCAGAGTAAAATTATAAAATTTGTTGCAGGTTTTTTGTTTACCAGGAACCCTCTTTATATTCAGGTGGCTTTAATAGACTGTCATCTAAAAAAGACGTGTGTGGTACTCGGTTGCTCTCAGCAGTTGTAATACCTTTACCACATGATATGATTTGATAGCTTACCTCCCATGTTGTTTTATAGACTATAAAACTATATTGATATACATAAAATATATAATTTATAGTTATTAATATATAGGTTATATAGTTATCATATTGAGTTTTAATAGTCATAACATCTTGTACACTATGTTACTATAGTTAGTCATATGGTAATTAGCAAAATGGACATTTCTTATTGAGCGTTTAATAGCACAGTATATCTAAACCAGGTTTTGATTGCAGGAGTACAAGGCTACCTGGATCTTATACCTCTTATACCATTCCAATTTTCAATCAGACATCTCTGGTCCTTGCAATTTCAGTAAAACTAAGCACTTTCTAACATCACTATCTCAAAATGGGCTCATTTTTAAGAGCTTTTGCACCATTGTTAAGTATTTCTGTCATTAAATCTGTTGAAAATTGAATTTGAAAAAAACCTCTTTACAATTCCTTTAAATTAGCAAATGAGTTACCCTCTATTGATATATGAAAAGGGCCACTGCAGAACAAACCTTGTTTTAAAAGGGATTGTAAAGAGGAATTCAAACTGTTTATTTATATCCAGAACACTGATAGCATCCATCGATTTTCATCGTTCAGTCAGACGTCCATGGCACTTGTACGTCACTATTGCAAACCCTACAAATAATCTTCTTTAACTTAAGTAGCCAATGAGCAACCCTCTATTCAAGTATTAAAAGGGTGGAACAGCTTACAATCTTGTGGGGTGCAGCCCTGTTTATATCATTAGTGACAGACATAAATTTTCGCATTAACTAGATCCCCCTCATGGTGCCTGCCAATTAAATTCATGGAATTTAAGATTGTCACTTTATGTGTTTTCACTTGATGATAATCTTTCTCTGTTCCATTGATCTTTTATTGGAATGTTTTTTATGTGCAAATAAAATGTTTATAAAATAGATGAGAATGATATGATTATATTTTGATGTAAAAAAAACCATTTGTACCTTTTAAGGATTCTTCTAGACACCTGACACCACTTTTCATTATAAAATACTTACTCACTTGATTGATATACTTCTTCAAGTGAAAAGTTCATTAGCTGCTACTAATATTTTGCCAATATGTTGTTTGGATTTCATTTTATTTGTTACTCTTTTGACCAAAATATTGACATATTTACTATCACCCTTGCAGATCAGCCACCCACCCTTCATTAATACTTGATTTACTTCCGACTGCTCAGCTGTAGACCCCCCTCACCCCCACCTTCCATCCCCTCTCTCAGACTCTTGTGTATTGTTTTGTCAATTTCCACTCTTTAAATAATGATTTTTTTTCATCATGATAAAATTATTTTTTCTTGAAAAAACTATTAATAAAATTTTTATCCCATGATTGCTGTAGATGATTTTAAAGAATGAGTCATGTTTATGCACCTGAAGAACCTGGTATCACAGCATGTAGTCAGTGTTTACTGGTGTAGATACATGTTAAAGTGATCTAGGTCTCTAAATATTTCTTCTCACAACTGATAGAGCTCAGTTATAGTTGTCAGAAGTACTTTGTAGAATTGATTTCAGAAGTATGGTTTGTCTGTAATATAAGATTGAATCAAAATGTCTCAACAGAATAAGACAAATGCATGTGAGAACGTCACAAAACCCTGGATATTTAGACTGTAGTATTACTTTTCTGAAGGAACAGAAGGATTCGTGGATTTTCATTTTGAAATCCTGACTGGAGATCTGAAATTAGAATCTACAAGATACATCTAACTTGAGCTAGAATTGCCTTCTTGAAAATAAATTATTTAGACAACAATATACCTTTAATACACCAATATAAAGAAATTATAACAGAGCACCTGTTTTACTGCCTAATTTAATATCATTAATTTACCATCAAATTACATCGATTATCTCCCTTGTTAATCGTCTGCTGGTGATAACCGCCTGATAAATACATGTTATTATCGTCTTTATGATATTCACTTGATAACTAACTAATTTTACTGATTGTAGGCACAACATGTTAAAGGCACAGGTTTGCCATTTTTTGGCGTTGTTTTGAGTCTTGAATATATGTAAATAGTCTTCAGAAGTACGTAGATTCCTTCAAAAATATCTCAAACTAGAAATTTCACTTTCTATCTTTTTTTATATATGACAGAGACTAAGGTTCAATCGGTTAAACGAATGGAGAACTTGTCCCTTTAAAGTGACTACTACAGTTTGATCATTTCTTATACTGATGAGAAATATCTATTCAATGACCCTGAGATAATATTAGCAAATTTTGCAAAAGTGGCATCTAGAAATTGTTAGTTTTAGTGGACGTCTGGGTACAGGGTACTGAAAATTGGAATGGTGCAAATTGATGCAATCAGTATCCCCACACATAAAAAGTTAAGACACCTCTTTATCACACAACAGTTCTGCTCCTGGGTTCATAACACAGGTTCATAAAAACATTATGAACTCCGTAGCCAGGCCTGTAGCTACAGGGGGTCGAGGGAGGGCAACTCAATTTATAAATTTCATAAAAGCACTCGTTAAGATCCTCTATTTAAGAGTCTTTACACAGACATTTTTAGACCACAAAATTCAAACTAGACTTAATTCATGCTATGTCAAATTAATATCTGTATTGGGTGAATCAGAAAAGAGTGTGGTACATCAACACCTTACCTTCTCTTATCTAGAGTTTATTTAACATCAACATGGTTACAGATAGATATTGTATCATCTCTTCTTCTATCTTTACATTTCAAATAAATTAATCTCTGCTACATACTTCAATTATCAACTTTTCTTCAAGTTTTCTTCAAGAATTATCACATTTTTCAAGCTTATATTTACATAATTTTTGATACTATGTGTAAAAATTAAAATAAAGTAAATTATCAGAATTATCGACTCTTTATTAAACTTAAATATTATTTCGTATTAAATGATGTATCTTCAAGTTTTCTTTTTAATATCATTTCAAATCAAATCTATTATCACCTTTTTTAAAATAATATTTGTGTTTTAAATATCAGTTCTGACCAATTAATACCTGCCATCATTCATATCCTGATGGTTTGCTTATAAATATTGTTTCAACATGTTCAAAATTAGCTATTTAAAACTGAGAATATTAAAAATGAAAACTGTTTTGAAGAAACTAGTGCTTTGTAGCTTTGGTAATTCTATCTATCAAGTTATTTCTATTTAAGTAATATGCTTACAGATTTATAAGTCATGCAATTATTACTTTCCAGTTTAGGCCTATATGATGTAAAAAGAGATGACAATTTTACATGCACTCATTGCCAAGAAATTTTGGTCTCTAATGCAGTTTATTTTAAAATGATGAAACATGCATTATTGTAATAGTCTAAAATTCACATGTTGAATTGGTCAATCAATTAGCATCATGTTTTCAGTAGAATCTGTCAATCATCTCAGATGACCTCATCACATACTCCTGCCCTTTCACCTTAAACAGCATGACCTTTGACCTGAAACAGGAGTTATATTAGGACAGATAACTCTTGTTAGAAGTTAATTAGGAGTTAATGAGATGCCAGTTAGGCTTGAAGTGTTTATTTTCTTTCTTTATCAAGATGTTGTAGGGGCTAATCAGTGACCATAACAGTAGTGGACAAGTACTTAGACTGAAGTTACTACTTTTTAAACACCTTTAATATTTTTTCAGCAGTAAAAGTTAATAATTGTATAGCGTTTGGAAAACATGTCATGTCCACTTAAATTAATTTTGACAGATGTCTTCTCAATGTTTGTTTTCTTGTGTCTGTTTTTAGAATTAAGAAATTAAAGGGAATGAAACAAAAGTTTTCTCAAAATTTTAAGTGTATCAGGGACACCGATAGCATCAATTTAAACATTTCCAATTTTTAATCTGATGTCTGTAATTCCTGCAATTCCACTAAAACTAAGTTTATGATGATGTCACTAATTATGAAAGGCCTTATGTAATAAAGCATATAAAACTTATTTTTTGTGGAAGAACTGAAAATTGGAATGGTGCAAATTGATGCACACATACAAATTTTATCACACAACAGTTCTGCTCCTGGGTTCATAACACAGGTTCATAAAAACATTATGAACTCCGTAGCCAGGCCTGTAGCTACTTAGTTTAAGTGGAATTGCATAAGCCTCAGACGTCTGATTGAAAATTGGAATGGTGCAAATTTATGCTATCAGTGTCCTTGATACACATAACAAATTTAGAGAACCTCTTTACAATCCCTTTAAGATGAAGTTTTATCAGCAATCAGTTATAGGCTGATAATTAGAAATGAAGACATTTTGTTTTTTTTTCTCATTAATGAAAAAGTGATAAAATTTGACACCATGTTTTTCTCATTCTGTTAAATTTACATCAGATTTGGTTCAGAACATTTAGTTTTGAATCTTATTTTTCAATCTTATAAGTTTTGGTGTGAAAATTTAAGTTTTGATTTAAAAAAAAAAGGAATTTGAAAGGGAAAAAATTCAGGTTCTTTGCTGGAAGGATTTTTTTACTATTTACTATCTAAAACTTTTCTAGATTTATTTATATATTTTGTTGAATTTTTTATTTCAAATCAAATTTTTTTACCAGTTGAGTGTCACCAAAGTTTGTACATACAGCTATTTGATTTGATTGTAGATTAGCAAATACAGCCAATCAGAGTCCTTGACAGAAAGTCTGTAAAAAGATAAGCCATAATGTTAACAGTCTTTTTGTCAAGGGCTCTGCTCTGATTGGCTGTACAATCTGATCAATTGTGGCAATTGTAGTCAAGGTATAAGACAAGGTTCGTTATTATACAGCTTGATCATTGTAAAGATGTGTAAAAAGGAACATGTATAGGGAAAACATACCTCTGTTTATGACACCTTTACAGCACATAGAAAGTTAAAAACATATCAGAATTCAATATTTCATATTAGTTTTCTTCTTTGTCTCCAAAGACCCATATATTTTTTTGGTTGTTTAATTTTTTTAAGCAAATATAAATCAAGCTTGTTGACTTTTGTCTTTTTCCTGTAAATTTTGACAGATACATGATTTTGAAAGTAAAAAAACTCGTAATAAATCAAGGAGAAAATTGACAGTTTGTAATAATTAGCTGAAATAATAGGCTGGTATCACTCACAGACACATCAAACATTCTGAAACAAAGTTTGGAAAAGAGATTAAAAATGTTTATTTTGTAAAAATCAAAGTTTTGAATGTGTAAAATGAAGAATAACTGTAATTAATCATAAACTGATGCTAAAATAAAATAGTTTCTGATACCAGATCAACACTTTACTCTCATAAATCTTATTATTATATAGTTACTGATTGTCAATTTGTTATCAATCTGTCCTCTATGATTGTCAATTTGTTATCAATCTGTCCTCTGTGATTATCAATTTGTTATCAATCTGTCCTCTGTGATTATCAATTTGTTATCTATCTGTCCTCTGTGATTGTCAATTTGTTATCAATCTGTCCTCTATGATTGTCAATTTGTTATCAATCTGTCCTCTGTGATTGTCAATTTGTTATCAATCTGTCCTCTGTGATTATCAATTTGTTATCAATCTGTCCTCTATGATTGTCAATTTGTTATCAATCTGTCCTCTGTGATTGTCAATTTGTTATCAATCTGTCCTCTGTGATTATCAATTTGTTATCAATCTGTCCTCTATGATTGTCAATTTGTTATCAATATGGTTTTTTTTTTGCCCAGAAATTGGACAAATGGAATTGGTTTGGTGCATTCTAAAATATGTGATATCATATGGGGGTACAATTTGGGGTAGAAATAATTTTTGAAAGGGGCAAATATACCCACTGACACCCCTACTGATGAAGTGAGAGTACAACTCATTTTTCACAGAGGGCAAATGTTGCTTTTTTTTTGTGCTTCAGCAAGCCTAATCAAGTTCAGAAAACTTCTTTTTATTTTTATGATATCTTTCAATTTATTGCTTAACACTATAACATATTTTCTGATATTTATTGTTATTTTAGTATGATTGGAATTGTGTATATCTGTACTAGACTGTTTTATTGAGGTGTTTGTTTATATTTACTTTAAACATAGTTATTTATTACGTGCTGGAATTTTTATTGTAAACACAGAACACAATAGTTTAGAATTTTACACAATATATATTATGTCTGGGTATATTTTTTTAGACCAGAAAATTTAGTGAAAAATTTGAGTAGCATTATCAGTTGTTTAAACTAGGTGATAGTCTGAGTAACTAGTATATTATTTTTATGTATTGGAAAAATAAACAAATAAATTAGTGCTTATTGACAGAACAAAACAAAATAAATCTTGGTTGTAATCTCAGCATCAGAGGTGACAGGCGTCGCGACATTGTGTCACTATGTCATGTCATATCAGCTGATAACACAGAAAATACGAGAGGTTTTGTTCTTAACACCTAATAAATCGAAGGGAAAGGGAGATAATATCAGATAAGATGGAATGTATAAAAGGGTAACACCCTGGTGTATTATAAATATATATCACAAATATCTTTAAGGCTGGTGAATGAGGACCCAGAACTGTCAACAAAAAATGGATCCAAGCAACTGCAATAAAATGTGAAGTTTTGAGTCTTGCCCTAAAGGTGCCCATATCCCAGCCATATCACGCCCATAGAGCAGGCAGAGCCAGATTTGTCAGGCTATTATACTACCAACAGTATAAGGAACATGTTCACAATGGTGTTCAGCAGTTTGTTATTCGTGACAACTTCAACTCTGATATCTCAGATATTCCAGCTATTTTTACTTTGTTTACCTTGCTCTGTTTTTATCTGGTTTCTTGTGGTAACAGTTAATTTGAAACTGTTTAAATGTAGGACAGGAGGTCAGCAATGAGTTTTATTTTCTATCTGATTCTGTTGATCCATATTGAATTAAAATGGATGAAATCGTCTTATATAATTTTCCAGATAATCTTTAAATGACATTTAAAAGTAGATTGAACATTAAATTTCTTATTTGTTTAAATTGTTTAACGTCTGTGGTTCCTACAATTCTAATAAACATCTATCATCTAAGTTGATAGTGGTAAATTTAATTGTTACTTGTAATTATAGTTGTTTAATAAGTAGTTTATATTAAATGACATTATCCTCCAATTTGTATTAGTATTATTTGGGGAGCAAGAGGGGACACAAAGGGCTTTATGTAATAAAGCATAATGTTGCTATTAGTGACGTCATCAAACACTTAGTTTTTCTGGAATTCCAGGAACCACAGATGTCTGATGGAAATTGGAATGATGCAAATTGATACTATCAGTGTCCATGATTCACCTACAATTTTTAGAAAACCTTTTCACAATCACTATAAAGACATATTTCTGAAGGTATAAAGGGTATTAGATAACACTTTGTGATGATTTTGAATAGGTTATGTTTTTAGATCACAAAACATGTGGACGGTGATATTCAATTTTCTTCCTTTAAGGCAGAAGAGCTTCAGAAGGGCATATTAAATGACATCACATCAAAAAGAATTAAATATCATTTGCCCACGTTGTGTTTGTTTTTGATTGGATCAAAAGTGATGTAACTTCGTGTAACCAAACCAAACTTCAATAAACTTTTTTATTTTTTATTTATCAAAGAACCATTTGTTCCTATAACACTTATTTATTTTATCACCCATTTGTTATCCATCTTTTCAAGTTATTGAAGAGCTTCTAGATATCATTAAAGGGATTATAAAGTGGTTTTCTAAATTTTTATGTGTATCGGGGACACTGATAGCATCAATTTGAACCATTTTATTTTTCAATCAGACATCTGTGGTTCCTGCAATTTCACAGAAAGTAAGTGTTTTATGATAACATTGATAGCAAAATATGCCTAGTATCACATAAGGCCCTTCACAATTAGTGGAACCACGGACATCTGATTGAAAATTGGAATGGTGAAAATTAATGCCATCAGTGTCCCTGATACACACAAAATTTAGAAAACCTATTTACAATCTCTTTAAGAAAGATGTTGAATAAAAGAATTTGGTATAAATAACACAGGTTGACTGTTTTGGGTGGTAAATAATTAGACACCTGTTCTTCTTGTATCAGAATACATCAGACTAAATTATTCAGTGTGTCAATCCAGTCCCACATAACCTTTTTTTTTCAAGCAAAAGGGTATTGTTGCTCCAAAACCACCATAAATCAAAATTTTCCTATGTCTGTACAGTTAATTTGCTGTTTTTTTCTCATTTCTTGATATGGATTTTTGACTAATAGTTTGAGATCACTTAGTTTTATTGGTTTAGGTTGGTAGATGACAAGTTAACATTCACTTCCAGTGGATGCTGATATCGCAAACTAGGTAGTTGTTGGTAGATGGATTGGTTCAAATTGGATGATTCTGTGCTGTTGGTTTGGTAGTTGATTGTTGGTTAAGTAGATATATCAAATAAATACTATTAGCTATGTGGACTCTCTGAAAGTGAGTTAAGTAACTCAGATGTGGGGTGGCATCAGGTGTTCCATTTGGGCAGCCAAATACAACACCAACCATAGACTGATGTACAGAAAATCACTTATGGTTTAATACATATCAAAAACATACTGTAAGCTATGTGGACTCTCTGAAAGGGATGCTGAGTTGAAAAACCCAAATGCAGAATGGCATCGAATGTACATTTCAATTTCAAACTTATTTCTGTGGCTATGTATTTTTTTTCTAAACCATAGCTGTTCCAAAACATATATAATGTTGAATCATGTTACATTACTATTTTTTATATTTTGTTATTGTTAGTTTATCATCTAGTCGTCCTTTGTGATTGTATATTTGTATTGTCAATTTGTACTTGATGTTGTTAATTTGTATCATGTGATTATACTTGTTTCTTTATATATTGCCTTTGACCAGAAATGGTGTAAAATGATGCAAATAAAGATTATATTATATTATATATCAGGTGTTCTGTACATATGACCATGCCCTGCCAAGAATAACACCACAATACTTTGTATGCCAAAATTATATATGATAATGATAATCTCATGACAAAAGGATATAACAGTTCTTTCAATCTGTATATGTGTGGTTTAACTTCATTCTATTATGACATGTAGGTAACTGAACTTTCTGCCCCACTGAAATTGTCAAATGCTTCAATCAATCTTCTGATGGTGATAACACAGAATTATAAAAAAAACAGAATTATTTTTTCTGTTAAAATAAACAAAAACATGAAAACTAAAATCAGATATGTAGCAGTTTAAATAAAAATTAAATTTAAAAAGAGAAAACTGAAAATCAGATCAGAGATCAGATATGTTACAATGCGAAAAAAAAGTATTTAAATTTAAAAAATGTATGAAGAACATAGGAGATATATCAAGCTAACAGAACCAGAGGAGATGAGTTTTTTTTTATTTCATTGTTTATTTGAACTGAAAAGGGTTAATGTTGGAAACAGATTGGATACAATTACGTTGTTGTAGCCTCCTACTTGGCCAAATAATCAGCTGATAGTTTTCAATCTGTAAAATTCATTAAATAACACTGAGATACAGTCACATGTTTTCAAGGTTTTTGGTCTATTTTTGACATTTTTGAAAGTTTTCCACTAGTTCTGTTGAACATATGAATTTACGGTATTTTTTTTAACATTAATTTTGAAGATGAAAGACTTAAACTATTTCTGTTTTTTTTTAAATTATAACCTTTGATGATGATAAAATGTTTTTATTTTATTTTTTAATAGTGTGTGGCTTCATATTAATCATATTTTAGCTTTTTATCGCAAAAATTATGTCCAGAACTTGTTTTTTTTTTATGTATCCTTTCTTTATTAAAATCATGCTGCTGTCACATGTTATTGACACAGTCATGTTAGCTAATATGTGGGATGGGGTACAAGGGGGGAACAAGGCCCCCAAGAAAAACGGTTTGCATCCCCCATTGTTTAATTTTGATTTTTATACGTTTTTGCCCCTAAATATGTGTCAAAATGCTGTAAATCAGTTTTTCAAAAATTTTCAAACGTTTCATGAGAGGCTTGAGTTTACAACAGCTTCGACAGTTAAGGCCTCTGTCATGGCAAAATCTACCTCATTTCACACTGCATGGGTTGCCTGTCTTCATTAGCCCAAGTCTTCATCAGCCCAAGTCTTCATTAGCCCAAGTTTTCATTAGCCCAAGTCTTCATCAGCCCAAGTCTTCATTAGCCTAAGTCTTCATCAGCCCATCAGCTTCATCAAGGTGCAAAAGAGTGGGTCATAAAACACTATTCATTTCAATTCTGTTGAGTCATAGAAGGAAATCCTGTCATAATGAGGTGTTAATGGTATTATAAGAGTTATATAAGTGTTGAAAAAGTGTGCTGATAATGAGGATATCCATCTTGTTTGAAACTGTTCTGTTGAAATCTTGATTATGAGTGTCATTTTAAAGGAATACTTCCTCTTAGAATGGACTTCAAATTTCAAGTATCAATACTTGAAAATTTGTGTAAAACTTGGTCAACCAGAGTATATATTCATCAGTGAACTTACCTAGTGTCATAAATATACAACAAAATCCTTGAAAGTAGGTCTAAATTAAAGGGATACTACCTCTTAGAACGAACATAAAATTTAAAGTCTCAAAAAGTCAACAAGTGTACAATATTCATTGGTTGAACTTACCAGGTGCCATGACAAAATTATAGAATCTCTATATAAGACAATATATTCATTGAACTAAATAATTATTGCAACATATTTTTTATGAATTATTACTTAGTTTTATGGATTATAGAGGGATTCTGTTCTACAGTTTTGACACAAGTTAAGTCCACTGATAAACAAAGACTAATTTTGCGAGAGTTTAAAAATTTCCATTTCAATATTTTGGTCATCCTAAGAGAAAGAATAGCTTTAAAACTGTTAATATGAAATACTAACACTATTAAATATTTTTATGATCAACAAATTGGCATGAGCTCCCTATAGAATTCCTTAAACCAATAGTTTATAATGACTTTATAGCTATTTCTTACAAATTTATGAACTAGAAATTGGCATAGACTTTCTATAAAATATCTTAAAACAATAGTTTATAAAGTTTTTATCACCATTTTCTATCCTTTTATGAACAACAAATTGGCATTAGCGCCATATAAAATTCCTAAAACAATACTTTCTCAAGTTTGTATAACCATTTCATGAAGAATAAGGTAATGTTTAAGATATTTTTATGAAGTATTAATGAATTGCTTGTCATTGTCACCCTTCAAAAGACACTAAAACAATATTTTATAAAGTTGGAAATATTTTGATTTTCATTTTTAACTCACAATGGATGAAGTTGAAAATATTTTTAAACATCACTGCTTAGAACCATATTCTGCCTGTAATATTTCCAGTTGTTGACAATTCAGATTTTTTGCCAAGGATTTGTAGAATCTAGTATTACCTTTAAGTTAGGGAAGGAACTTATAGCAGGCTGAGCTATCAAATGCTTGTGATCTATCATTATTCAAGCAAACTGTCAAGGGAAGACAACTGGTGTTACTGTTTGTAAGAAGATGATACTTCTAGATAAATTAAAGAAAAACATTGTCAACTTGTTTTAAACTGTTTAATGTTTCAACTAGCAATGATCAAAGAGTGGATCTTCTACATAAATTATAGAACAGTATTGTAAGCACAAAGCTAGCTTTGAAATTAGAAATTGCTAGGAGCTAGTATTGAGCTTGAGAAAAAATTAAGAAATGGATTGAAGCCAGCTTCAAATTTGTTTTGACATTACTTACATCTTGTGCAGAGTTAGCTTATAGCTAGTTCAGAACTGGCTTATAGCTAGCTCAGAACTGGCTTGTAGCTAACTCAGAACTGGCTTATAGCTCGCTCAGAACTGGCTTATAGCTCGTTCAGAACTGGCTTATAGCTCGCTCAGAACTGGCTTATAGCTAGCTCAGAACTGGCTTATAGCTAGATCAGAACTGGCTTATAGCTAGCTCAGAACTGGCTTATAGTTAGCTCAGAACTGGCTTATAGTTAGCTCAGATCTGGCTTATAGCTAGCTCAGAACTGGCTTATAGCTAGCTCAGATCTGGCTTATAGCTAGCTCAGAACTGGCTTATAGCTAGCTCAGAACTGGCATATAGCTAGCTCAGAACTGGCTTATAGCTAGCTCAGAACTGGCTTATAGTTAGCTCGGAACTGGCTTATAGCTAGCTCAGAACTGGCTTATAGCTAGCTCAGAACTGGCTTATAGTTAGCTCAGAACTGGCTTATAGTTAGCTCAGATCTGGCTTATAGTTAGCTCAGCACTTGGTTTGAGCTAACTTACAGCTGGTGTGTACTTGGAATGGAGCTAGCTCAGCATTCTGAAACTTCAATAAAAACCTAAAGTATTTGGTGACAATATTTAGTTGAAACATGGTTTATATTTTAGTAACCTTTTTATTTAAACAATTACAAAAATATATAGTTCAACCACAAAGTACAAATTGAAAGATAACAAACAGGGATCATTAACCAAAAGAATATAGTAAATTTTTTATGTCTTTGTTTTGTACTGGTGGAAAATTTAATGTTAAAAGATAAAAGATGTAATATCTAAGCCATGATTGGGGTCTGATAGCATGAATATAGCTTGTTTTAACATCAAGACATCTCAATTTTCTTTATATCTAGTTTCTGTTAATTTATAGTCTTGTTACCCTATATCCTTGTGAAGGTTCATTTTTAGTATCAATCTTAGAAATGGAATCCTTCAACTAATTAACAGTACTAGTACTTTTACTGGGCATGATCAAACCAGATTGTTTAAAAAAAACTTTCCCAGAAACATTTATTATGTTGATATCATTTAACGTATCAATTACTAGGCCTATCTACTGTGAAATTACCTATTTTCACAAACACCAAATTTTCCTTCAGAATTATAAACACGGGGATGTGAATTGGTGAAGGTCTATTTATTCAGAGTACAGTAAATCCTGCTCAAGCAACCACCTTTATAAGCAATCACCATCAATTTGGACCACAATACAGCCCTACCCTTGCAACTGTTCAAAAAATTAACATCTGATAAATAACCACCTTTATTATGCGCCCAGCGACCATGGTTTTACACCCCCATGAAATCAAAAGAGTCAATTAAAGGGATTGTAAAGAGGTTTTCTAAATTTCGTATGAGTATCAGAGACACTGATATCTTCAATTTGCACCATTCCAATTTTCATTCTGACTTTTGTGGTTCTTGCAATTCCACTAAAACTAACGCGTTTTCTGACATCACCAGAGGGGAGCTACTGGAAGCTACTATTAATATATATACAGTTCCCCTCTAGTGACCTCATAAAACGAGTTAGTTTTAGTTGAATTGCAAGAACCACATAACACATGGAATTAAATGCTTTGACATTATTTTATGTCTTATTTTGAAGATTTCTCTCTTTAAAATATTTTGATTGTTTATTGATTATTGATTTATAGCTTGCTGTTGATAATCAATCTCCATTGGATACCCAGCCCTTATCAGTATAGTTTCTATTGGCTCACCACATGCTTTAACACTCTTTCCATCAGTTATAGTCTTTTACATCTGGTTCTAATCAGATCCAATAAATTGTACATAAAGAACATGACCCCATGTGACCTCTTGTCACCCTTTCACTATCCCCACCATCTGACAAACATTGACCTTTGACCTTGGTACCAATGCTACTGTCATCTGATATTATCTGATCATGTCTGAGATTCAGACAAGGAATATTATGATTGTTTTTGACATGAGATGAAACTGAAAACTCAGCAATTTTAAAACTTTTCAGTTAAATTGAGCTGTTGATAAAAATATTTTGTTTTTTGAAATTAAAAATTGCACTTACAACACACAAAAAAATTCTAATGATATTTTTGAGAAATTGAGAGCTGTAACTAATAATGTGTGCATGATCCGGCTTCATTAATAATAAGTTATAAATTATTAGACAGACGGAACCCATACCTTATAATTATAGTTAATGGAGGATTTTTAGAATCCAAATATGATATGACTTCATACAGACAAATACAGTTCATTTTACTAGTAGAGGTAGTACATTGACAGGTCTGTTATTAAATCTATATTAATTAATATGTTTAGTAGTATCCATATTTGTTTACTAGTTGATAGAGCTCAATTTGAGACCTCTTTATCACTTTTCATCATGAACTGTATAGTTTTATAACATAATAAAAACTGATCATAGTTTATAAAGTATATATATCTAAATTGCCCCTGTGCTATAAAGTAATACTACGTCTTAGAATAAACATAAAATTTGAAAATTTTAAACTTGGCCAATAAGAGCATATATTCATCAGTAGATATACCTGGTGTCATAAATAACATAACAGGATCCTTATATAATCCGATAAATCGAAAAACTTAATAAAAAATGCAATTAACTATTGAAAAACGCTTAATATTATGATTAAGCGTTTTCAATGATTACATAGTTTTATGAATTTACCAGATTTTACAGGGATTCTTTTGTAACTTTATGAGGAAAGTTCACTGATGAATATAGACTCATATTGACCATTCTTGAGAATTAAATTTTATGTTCATTCTAAGACGTTGTATCACTTTAAGGCCTAGCTTATATATAAAAGATAAAGTTTATTTCACAGATATCAGTTGTTTTGAATTTTAGTATAACTGATATAACAATAATAAACTGATCTTATATTCATTATTAATAAAGGGAGATAAATAGAATGATATCTTGACACTGACAGCAGGGTTCAATTTAAAGAGTATTTCATCGCAATTCCTAAATCTAATTGTCCCCAATCCAATATTTCGATATTTTCTATGATTAACCTAAATTAGAATTTATCATAAAGATCTGCCAATCAAATCTAAATGAAAATTTTTCATGAGAATTTTTTTGCTAGAACTAAGTGTCAACTCTTGATGGTTTCTCTAATCTCTGTCTTTTTCAACTCTTAGATGACCAAATTGCAGTTGTTTTACTAAATGCATGATGACTCAACTGATCTGTCCAGTCAAATAGTTGAGATCCCCCCCCCCCTTCAGTCACACCATAAAAAATTTCAGCCCTCTCCTTAAACTTTGGGTTAGTTACAGACCTACAAAAAGGTTTCATTTTAAAGATCTCTTCAGAATTTTAAGTAGGGACTTTAAAATCAGTGAGCAGAATCTATTAGACTATAAGAAGTTTATTAAGTTTTCACAAGTTTATCAGTATTTATAATGAAGATGAGAAAGAAGACTGTTTGATGTTGACATGTTTATTATTATTATTATAATTCATGGCACCAGGATGGTGTGAGATTTTACATTCTGACCACAGGAAAACTGACATTGTACCAAGTTAAGTTCTCTGTAGCATATAGCATCCATGTTTGATGTTATTATTGGTCAACTTAAAGGGATTGTAAAGAGGTTTTTTTAGCCTTTTTATGTATCGACTTCAATTTGGGACATTCCAATTCTGGAATCCCTTTAAGAAGTTTTTCTTTTAGTAAGAGTCTGTTAGTGGTATAAGATCTAGAGATAAAACAGTATTAGTGTTAAAGATAGTGAAATATTGAGTTTCTTCAGCTATCTTGATATGATCATTATAATATTAACTTGTCATAACTTTATCAGTTCATTATAGATAATTATTATAATACATTATTTAATAAATAGTCTCTAAACTTGTCCTCATACTACCTCATGAAGAAATTCAAAATTCTCAAAACTTTAATAAGTTAAAATCCAGAAATACAGTAATCTGATAGCATAATAAAATGAGATTTAAAATCAAATTTAGTTATTGACCAATCAGATGACTAGAATCATCCACACCCACATTGCTGGATTGACACTGATAAAATTACATATCGAAGTTCACCATCAAACTGATCCATACATAAACTGGAGGTGATTTCATATTTGCTGAGCAATAGGACAAATTGTATGAGGCTTCTTAGCAACCCCGGGGGGTGCTCGCATTTACTCCAAGTTGAGGCCTAGAGCATTACATGAAGGATACTTTCAGTGGGGAATTGATACAATATTAGCCTTCTCTGTTCAGATTCTGTGACATGGATAGACTCTACTGCATGGGACTTTGTTTTCGTATCATCAGAATAACTGAACTAAGAAACTCAACAACACTTGATTGTCATTAGCAACTAGTCTCAATGGAGACAAACAGATAAACAATTCACCAAGTCAAAAGTTGAAAATTGAAGAATGTATGTTGAGAAACAACCTGTTGATGAGAGATTGTGATACACAAATCATATGGTGTCCATTACACATTACTTTATACTAGGAACGTCCACTTTACTGAGGTCAATTATCTGCTAAATATTTATACCTCTATTGACTGTGTTTTCACACCTCCTTTTGAAGAGTTCCTATGATTTATTTACAGTAGTAGATTACACTTATTAAGAAATTTACTGACCCTTGTTCTGATCTCTCATAGTTATATTTTGACAGAGGAAGACCATATGATAGTCCTGTTCTATGGGAATTTTTCAAAACCTCACACACTTTTGAGAAAGTCCAGTTTTAAAGCCCATTTTCTTGCTGGTGATCCAGTGTTTATTGATGTCACATAGGCTATTCCTTCATTCTTATCAAAAGATGAAGTTTAAGCCTTGAGCCCAGCATTCGATGTGAACAAAACCAGGCGTGAATAAAGTCTGAAGTCAATCAGAGTGTCAAGTATTTTTAACATATGACCTATTGTTGACAGGCCATCTTGAAGAATCTTCAGTATATCATCCAGTGTCAGGGTTTATGGCACCAAGATATTCCATTATAACTCAATTCATTTGGAACCAGTTTGATTTATTCTGAAAACAATTGATTTATCTTTGAAGACAAGATAATTCAGAGAAAGAAAAATTTTGGTACTCTTTTTGTCAGTTTCTGTTCTGATTGGTTAATTAAAATGGATTCCAAATTCAGTTTTTTTTATTTACCTTGAATCATTACAGTCTAAATTAGACCAAACATTTGTTCTATTTTATTGGCTTTTATTTTTAATTTAGACCTTCAGGTAGGGTCTAACTACAGCCTTCTTCAACATTCATCCGTTTGACGACACTGCCAACCAATTAAATTTCTTCTCTCTCTGATAGAAATCCAGTTTTACCATTTCACGTTAAATTGTTACATATTGTATTTGCTGTAGTTGTATTCTGTAGTGCTTTGTCAATTATAGAGCCATTCCTATTTATTTACCTCAACTGGACATCTCCTTTAGAGAGTTCACATAGCTGATAATGTTTATGACATGTTTGTAACATTCTCTGAAATTATCAAGTAATTATGTTATCTGAATATAAGATCTGCTCAAGAAGATATTATGATATTTATTACAGATTTTTACTATTTACTTTATAGTTCTATTATAATTTCTATCATATCTTATACTTAAAGTGATATAGTCATTTAATTATTTATTTTACCACTTGCTGAGACTTTAATACCATACACCAGTTCACTTTTCACCATTAGAATTTGACTTCAGTTTGTGAGAAATTAAAGGGATTATAAAGAGGTTTTCTAAATTTTGTATGTGTATCAGGGACACTGATAGCATCAATTTACACCATTCCAATTTTCAATCAGATATGTTAGTTTTAGTGGAATTGCAGGAACCACAGACGTCGGAATGAAAATTGGAATAGTGCAAATTCAGAAAACCTCTTCATAATCCCTCCATTACGATAGATTTTAACGATTGGAGTGACCACAGTCTTATTTCCATTCTTGTTTATTTGAAGGGGAAAAAGGTGTCAGATTTTAATTTTGAAAAGTGCTACAGATAGCAGTTGAAGCAAATGTTTCTCTCTTGAAGCTCAAGCCACTCTGATATTTAATCGCGCACTTTAGCATGCAAATTCTGAAAGACAAAATCGTACAAGTACAGGGTGGCTTTAAGAAGGTTTAGGAGATCATTTCTCCCTATCCCTAAGTTCTGTCAGCTTATAAAGCAGATATTAATACAACTAAATCCCTTAAGGTTCAAAAGCTGGTAACATAAAACAAATAGAAGACTAAATCCATTCTGTTATATGAGCTGATAAAGTGAATATTTATGTGGCAATATCCCTTTTAGTTCCATCAGCTGATAAAGCAGATATCTAGACAGCTAAATCCCTTTAATACCTTTCTCTATTATGATTTCCATGACTTGACATCATAGTTAACTAAATATTCAACACCAATGGACCTGACCAAAATCACGCAGATTTTTCATTTTTTACGAGATTACCACTAACCTTGTTGTGTTATCTCACCATAGTTTGTTTTGCTTGCTGTTTTTTTGAGGTGTTGAAACCAGGGGTGGTATAATATACACCAGATTCAATGATGGAAAACCAAGGTTTAAAAACAATTTAAAATTTCCTTATCATTTAAAGTCGTCTGGTAATCGTGTTATCCAGTCTCTGGTCTCAACTGTTTTATCACTGCGTAAACAATCAGGATTTATGTCTTTTGTTTACTATAAATACCATCAATCACACTGTTAGAAAATTGAAGGCAATTACTTACAGATTTAATATTTTATAATAAAAAACTAAACTGTTTAGATTTTGAAATTGATAACGCGAGACTCTTTGTTTCTATTCAAGTGGTACTAACACCTTAGAAACAATTTTCTTCAAATTTTGAATATTTTGAAAATATTATCTTTGGTTGACCGGCTGTCCAATTTCCCCTTGAAGGTGATGCATGCCCTTAGGACTGACATGGAAACAAAGTTATATGATGGTTCAGTTCTTTTACACTGCCCTTTTCTAACTACATAATATTTTGCATGAACCATTACCCAATTACCACCCTCCCTGGAAATGGTGGGTGGCGAGCTTACCTGAAGGTCCAGGGATCAACCCAGTTTCCCCCCTGTCAGTGATGCAGGTAAGAGAGGCTGACATTGAAAAAGATGGGACAATAAACTGAGGTTCTGTGTGCTACAGGCTGTACACGTTAAAGATCCCTCGACAGTTGGAAATCGACAAAGAGCAGGCTAATGCCGCTATCCTGGCAAAATTTCCCTCATTGTACCCTGCATGGCGTTGCCGGTCTTCATTAGCCCACATCGTGCAGAAAAGTAGGCGTAAAACTCCATTCATTTCATTTCCCCTGGAAATGGAAATCAGTGGAAAAAGTCAGAATTTATATGCTTGAATTCAGAAATGTAATATTTTGCCAGTAAAAAGAAATATGTCATACTCCTTTACAGCTGAGACAGAAAGTAGATCATTCTGATGATTATAACGAGGTACACTAGTGCAGACGTCTTGTGCAATTTCATGTTCTCATAAAGAAGTCGAGCTGGAGTTAATTTGCTAGTTCTGAATTTTAATTGACAGAAGTGAAAAAAACCTGAAGTGTTAAAATTGTGTTGTTATAAAAGTTAAAGAAGCATTTGACATAATGGCAACAATTCATATCACTTTACGTTTTATACGCCCACTTGAAACCTGCAGCTCATGTTTTACTAGGGAGACAGGGTATTTCATCCTAATGCTGCTCTGTCACTGCCATTTAATTATAATTGTTAGGGGTGTTTTTGTTGTGCTCTCAGTGTAGCTCATGTAGGTTTTGCCAGGGAATCACTGGATTTTTCAATTTGACTCATGGCTACTATTATTGGGTTGCTTTTGTTAAGTGCATTTCTAATTTCATGTATCTGTTGTAAACCATTCCAGTCCTTGCATTTTACATCATTGAAATTCAGACAAATATTCAACATGATTTGTGATTCTTATTCTTAAACATGTAAGAACATTCAAGTAGGCATAATTCTAACAATGTATAGATTAAGCAGCATCAATGTTTGATGTCTTGACAGCCAGTTGGTGTATGTTACTGTGTCTCGCAAGTTCTATTTACATCAAATTGTTATAACAGGGCACATCAATTGTAGAAATTAAGCTGCATCAATGTTTTATATCTTGGCTGCCAGTAGGTGTATGTTACCTTGTCTAGCAAGCTATATTTTTATGAAGTTGTAAATGTTAGGCACAGAGATGGGTAATGGATTAAAAATTGGTGGTGGTTGCATCTCTTGGTTGCCAGTTGGTGTATGTTACATTGTCTAGCAAGCTATCTCTATATCAAGTTAGAGTTGTATTAATTAGGTTGTGCCATGTCGAATTTCACAAGTCCCTGGGGAAAACATGGCCTGTTGTAGGTTGTATCTTTTTACTTACTTAAAGGGATGTATTCCTTTAATTAGTCAGCTCCTGATAGATCATATTATCACATTTTAGAAGCAAATTTGATCCTAATTTTTTAGACCGTTATTGAAATCTCTCCAAAAAGAAAAAAATTGTATGAAAGTAAAAATTTATTGTTAATGACCCAAAATATGCGTCAGAAATCTCTAAATCAATTCTATTTTTCAAAATTGTCTTTTAGAAGAACCATCTCAGACACAACTTGGGAGGCTTGTGTCTATGGTGCTTCTACAGAGCTACATCATTTTGAATTCAGCCTGGGCAGTTGTCCCCCCATTGAGTCAGTCTGCCCCCTATTTGTTCATCCAGTTTTGGAAGGCTGGTGCTGCAACTGTCAATGCCCCAGATTTCTTAAATTATAGTTATAAATTTCATTTAAAACATTCTAAAATTTTGGTCTATCAGCCTGTAGACCTTATATTTAAACGAGTGAATCACTTGAAGTGTTATGTTTTTGTTTTGTGACTAAGAAAGATTAATGAAACTACAGATTTCTATACCTTGAAATAATGAGTTGTTTAACTTTAAATAAGAAATTTAACAAGAGTCAACAATTAGCCTATCAGGCTTGGATTACTTGTAGTTTTTTCTCCAGAGAAGGATCACCTGTTTAGTAAATATACTTGAATTGAGTTGTTTGCTTATTTGATATTTAGTAGTAATATACTGAAATTTAGTATTTTTTTAAAATTAAGTATTTTTTTAAAATTAAGTATTTTTTTAAAATTAAGTATTTTTTTCTTAGTTGTTGACATATTCAATGTTTATACCAGAAATTCATTTTTTTGTAATTCTCAGTAATTCTTTTCTAAAAAAAGATAGCTTAGTAGATGACATATTTGAAGTTTAGTGATATATACTGAAAGAAAATTCTATGTGGACTCTCTGAAAGTAATCATATGTTTAAAAAATACACAATAATTTGGTTATTATTTTAAACATTTGAGTTATTCCCCCCTGAGCAATTAAATCAAAATAATTTGTTAATAAAACTTTGCCATCTGTCATGTCACAATGTAAAATACTATGTGGACTCTCTGAAAGAAATCATGTTTAAAAAATACACAATAATTTGGTTATTATTTTAAACATTTGAGTTATTCCCCCCTGAGCAATTAAATCAAAATAATTTGTTAATAAAACTTTGCCATCTGTCATGTCACAATGTAAAATACTATGTGGACTCTCTGAAAGAAATCATGTTTAAAAAATACACAATAATTTGGTTATTATTTTAAACATTTGAGTTATTTTCCCCTGAACAATTAAATCAAAATAATAAGTAAATTATCCACTACCATCTGTTATATGTCATGTGGAAAGAGAAACAGATTTAACATGTTTTTTACCCGAGTTTTGTTTGTATTGGACAGTTTGTAATACCATCGCAATTCTTGTGAGATTTTGGTGCCGTCAGTAAAGTCAACACCACCATCTATTTCAGGTTTTTTAATTAATAGTAAAAAATCTTGGGAACTGGTTCTTACTGTTTCTAACAGCTGGTAGTTTGTAGTGTTTGGTTTGTAATTCTTTAACAAGTGTCATGATTTGATCATTAGATTGTTATCTCTGTTATCATTGTTATTTTTGTTATGAATGGGCTGGAGGGCTTCTTCAACCTGAAATAAAACAGCTTATGGTCAATCAAAGATATATTAATGGCCAAAGCAATTTTGAATAGTACAATACAAATAACAATTTAACAAAAACTATAAATATTTTAAAACAGAATCTTAAAAAAACATGTTTGTTACTCTCAGCGTCAGGCTATGCAATCTTCAGACAACTGACCTATTTTCAGCCTGTGTCTAAACTATATATATTATTACAGGCGTCCCTTCTTGTATGAAAAAGGTCATTTTAATTCATTGTCTTGTACAAAGCTATTTGGATAAAGTTAACCACAATCTTATGCTATTTATTGAAAGAGTATGATTTCAGCCACAATGGTCATATATTATTATATAACTGATGGTATAGATTGATTGAAATTGACTATTTGGATAAAGTTAATCAGGGTCCCAGATAAGGGAGTATGGTTTAAGGATCATTACCATATACATTAAATTAATATAAAAACTAATGGTATAGATTGATTGAAATTGACTATTTGGATAAAGTGTACCACAGTATCAGCCATGATGGCCATATATATATTATTATATAACTGATGGTGTAGATTGATTGAAATTGACTATTTGGATAAAGTGTACCACAGTCTCAGCCATGATGGCCATATATATATTATGATATAACCGATGGTGTAGATTGATTGAAATTGACTATTTGGATAAAGTGTACCACAGTCTCAGCCATGATGACTGTATATATATTATGATATAACTGATGGTGTAGATTGATTGAAATTGACTATTTGGATAAAGTGTACCACAGTCTCAGCCATGATGGCCATATATATATTATGATATAACTGATGGTGTAGATTGATTGAAATTGACTATTTGGATAAAGTGTACCACAGTCTCAGCCATGATGGCCATATATATATTATGATATAACTGATGGTGTAGATTGATTGAAATTGACTATTTGGATAAAGTGTACCACAGTCTCAGCCATGATGGCCATATATATATTATTATATAACTGATGGTGTAGATTGATTGAAATTGACTATTTGGATAAAGTGTACCACAGTCTCAGCCATGATGGCCATATATATATTATGATATAACTGATGGTGTAGAGATGATATGAGAATATATTATAAATATTTATAATAAAGAGTATAAGTTTACAAGTGTTTTACTCTGATTCTATCAGACATTAAAGAATATTTAAGAGGTTTATCAGAAGTGAGTGGCTGGTGGAATACAAGAGATTCTCACAGATTGTTGGGAATATTTCATTATCTTAAGTGCATCGTTAGGAATATATTGCCTTGGACAGATTCCTGTAGAATTGTTGAAACAGCATGATATTATTATGTAGTCTGAAACATCTGCCTCTATTCCAGCCTCAGAAAGAATTTTGACAGTTATGGGCTGGAGGAAAGTCAGAAAAATTGGGCTCTGTTTTATGGGGATTTTCCAAACCTTCGTAGATGCATATTTTCTAACATAATATTAAATTACCTTTAAGATGAGCAAAATTTTAATTTTGTTTCTATCACATGACTCTGTGACCCTTCAACTTTAGCCTCTTCAGATAATGACGAGAAATCAATTGGGTAAAAAAAACGTAGATGGAACCGGAGACATAAATGGTAGGGGTATAATGATGGTATGAGTGAACTACAAAAAATTATCCATGTTTCTGAATATATCTGGGTTTCGCCGATCCAATTTGAATGAATAGGTTTATATAAATAGGTTTAAAATAAACCCACACCTTCTGAAGTGCGAAAAAATTCCCACAAAACGGGGCCTAGTTTTTCTGTCTCTACACCAGCTTTCAAAATATCAGAGGCTGGAATAGAGTCTAATTATTACAGAGCTGTATGCACTGTCAGAATTACTTCCAAGTGTTGATCTGTTTCTGCAGCAGAAAGAGTTGAATATTGATACAACATGATATAGAGCTATACATTTACTGATTTTACCATTTTGAATTTACTTGTGCAGCAAAAAGTGCTTTGTTGAGTTCCACTATATGTCCCTTTGGATGCTGAATCGTGCTCCTTATAAGCATTTCATTTCATTGAGCTAAAGGGGCCTGTTTCACAAAAACTGAATTATAGATTTTAGTGTTCCAGAGTTGGTCAATCATGAAAATCAAATTTATATCAAGTGCTGGAAGGGCTCATTGGATGGCAAGGGTATACTTTCCTTACTGAAACACTTTATGACTGGGTTTGTCGAACTAGCATCCATTTTAGAGAGTTCACAAGTGAAAGTTGATCATAGTTAATCTATCACTAAGAGTATATGGGAAGTTTTTAGATAATACAATTTGGTAGAAATTGTTTATAAAATTTTCAAGTACTTAGTCTTCTGGTTGTCTTTTTCTACAAAAAATCTCAGATAAAAATCTGTCATAAGTGTGAAAGTTTACATGAGAAAAAACACACAAAGTAAAAACATGAAGTTTTCTGAGAAAAAAAAACCAATACTCTGTTTCTAGAAATATCTCTAGAAAACAGAAAGTAAAACTTGGTAACAATTTCTAAAAGTCTTACTGTACTATGGTCATAATACAGAATCACACTGTAGTAAAAGAAGAAACCGATGTTAGAAGGACAGATGTAAATGCTGGTAAATACAGTTTTGAGCTGCAGTCAGACATAACTGGTAAATACAGCCAAATCAACAGTCTAGAGCTCTAGTCAGACATAACTAGTAAAATAGAGCCAAAGCAAAATTTGAGAGCTCTAGTCAGACATAACTAGTAAATAGAGCCAAAGCAAAATTCGAGAGCTCTAGTCAGACATAACTAGTAAATAGAGCCAAAGCAAAATTCGAGAGCTCTAGTCAGACATAACTAGTAAATAGAGCCAAAGCAAAATTCGAGAGCTCTAGTCAGACATAACTAGTAAATAGAGCCAAAGCAAAATTCGAGAGCTCTAGTCAGACATATCTAGTAAATAGAGCCAAAGCAAAATTCGAGAGCTCTAGTCAGACATAACTAGTAAATAGAGCCAAAGCAAAATTCGAGAGCTCTAGTCAGACATAACTAGTAAATACAGCCAAATCAACAGTCAAGAGCTCTAGTCAGACATAACTAGTAAATACTGCCAAATCAACAGTCAAGAGCTCTAGTCAGACATGACTGGTAAATACAGCCAAATCAACAGTCAAGAGCTCTAGTCAGACATAACTAGTAAATACTGCCAAATCAACAGTCAAGAGCTCTAGTCAGACATGACTGGTAAATACAACCAAATCAACAGTCTAGAACCCTAGTCAGACATGACTGGTAATACAGTTAAACCAACAGTCTGGAGTTGTAGTCAGACATGACTGGTAATACAGTTAAACCAACAGTCTGGAGTTGTAGTCAGACATGACTGGTAATACAGTTAAACCAACAGTCTGGAGTTGTAGTCAGACATGACTGGTAATACAGTTAAACTAACAGTCTGGAGTTGTAGTCAGACATGACTGGTAATACAGTTAAACCAACAGTCTGGAGTTGTAGTCAGACATGACTGGTAATACAGTTAAACTAACAGTCTGGAGTTGTAGTCAGACATGACTGGTAATACAGTTAAACTAACAGTCTGGAGTTGTAGTCAGACATGACTGGTAATACAGTTAAACCAACAGTCTGGAGTTGTAGTCAGACATGACTGGTAATACAGTTAAACCAACAGTCTGGAGTTGTAGTCAGACATGACTGGTAATACAGTTAAACCAACAGTCTGGAGTTGTAGTCAGACATGACTGGTAATACAGTTAAACTAACAGTCTGGAGTTGTAGTCAGACATGACTGGTAATACAGTTAAACCAACAGTCTGGAGTTGTAGTCAGACATGACTGGTAATACAGTTAAACTAACAGTCTGGAGTTGTAGTCAGACATGACTGGTAATACAGTTAAACTAACAGTCTGGAGTTGTAGTCAGACATGACTGGTAATACAGTTAAACCAACAGTCTGGAGTTGTAGTCAGACATGACTGGTAATACAGTTAAACCAACAGTCTGGAGTTGTAGTCAGACATGACTGGTAATACAGTTAAACCAACAGTCTGGAGTTGTAGTCAGACACGACTGGTAAATACAAATCAATCAACATCCCTAGTTAAAATAGCTGTTATTCATGATCTCTTAAATCTTATTTTCCCATGACTTCATATTGCCCCAAATCTTAGAGAAAAACATTACCAAATATTCAACAATCTTGTCGTAGGCTTTTTATAGAAATATTTGAAAATGTTGAAATTATTTCAAATTGTTGGTGTCAAGGTTATGATGTCTTCGATATAGCCTTGAACATCCAGCTGACATTGGTGTACAGATTTTGTGTTTAGTCTGGGACATTCAGTGTGCACTCAGATGTAGTGTTTAGTCCAGAACACTCAGAATATTTTGTTTGAGATGGAGTGTTTGTTGAGGACATCCAGAATGCATCGAATAAGAATTTCATATTCTTTTGTGCATCTATTTGGGTTAATGAAGACAGACAATGCCATGCTGTGTGCAATGTGGGAATTTTGCCAGAACTGTGACATTTGAATTTCCAACTGTCAAGGGCTGTTGAATGTGCATATGTCCCATAAAAGTTTAGTCCAGAACAGCTTTGACAGAGTTTCATTTCAGCTGTCTGAAGTACTGTTAAAAAATGGCACGTCTGGCCAATAGAACAAAATCAACAATCATGAGCAAAAAACTAATTCCAGTCACAAGATGGATGACTTGAGACCTGAGAAAAAACGGCAAGAATAAAGTTATCAGTCAATGTTGCAGTGTTGATAATTTATCTTGTTAGAAAGTTACACCCAGTGTGCAGTTTTCTGTTAATTAATTTAGACACATTTCTTATGAAACAGTTTTTAATGGAATTCAAAGAAAACAATTGAGTGTTTGTCATTGTATATTTTATTGTCCAGTTACAGCAAGAGTGCAGTTTTCTCTCTCAATTAATTTGTCAGTCTTTTAGGCTTTAGATGTATTTCCCAAGAAACAGTTTTTAATTGAATGCAAAGAAAACAATTGTAGTGAACTAGACAATGCTTACTCTTACTCAGCCCCGTCACCAGGAATGAATTGGTGCTGGGGCTCAGGTTTTGTACTCGGAAAATTTGAAGAGTTAAAGACAAGAGAACTGATTTCTGACAATTTAAGGTGCCAAAAACTATCAAAATCTATATCTTTTTGATTTTGTACAAAGACACTGTAAATCAATCAATCTCTGTTGGACTGAAGAAGATTTTGCTGGGGCTTAATTCTCACTTGCTGGTGGCCAGGTCCCACAAATTCCACCCTAACAAAGGGGCTGCTCTTACTACAGACACTTATCTTCATTCTATACTTGTTATATAGTTTTTCTATGGAATGATCCTTCCTCTCTTTCGTAAACACCTAGCTTTTATCATCAAGGCATTCTGGAACATCAGGTTAGCGAACAAGCGTCCCAACTCGCTGAGCCACCATTGCCCCCGTTGCTCAATGAAAGCTCCCTTTATATTCACACTATCTTGCAAAGCAACTGACAGGCAGCAACTGGACTGCACAGGTTTTCTAACACCCAGGGGTCTATTTAAAAAATCCTAACTAAGATGAAAATCAAATGTTCAGAATATATTGCAATCTGATTGGCTATTATAGCTAGATCAATTTATATTATTGACCAATCAGAACACAAGTTGAATTTTTCTGAAACAGGCCTATAACATTATCCAAGAGAATTGTTATATCAATTTTTGAAACTCACAACCTTATAGATAGAGAATAATATCAAATATACAAATCACTTGAAATGTTTTTCACACTTTTGCTCCATATCCACTCCAAAATTTTCTGCGACGTAGAACCTTATCTAATAGAGTGTAATATTCTATATCTGAGACATTTCTTGGTCATATCAAATATACATATCACTTGAAAACATTATCATAAATAACATTGCTAATTAGACATTCACATCTTATCATTACAGACTTCAAATTAAATACTCACCATATTTTTTATTACCTCGCTTCAAATCAGATTATAAAAACTCTCTACAACTTTCCCACAGTTTTGATATCGTGGCGTAATTTAATCACACGTAATTCAAGTCGAGATGTTGAAATTTTACCGAGACCCGTGTATTTTTTATACGATTAGTTTACGGAATTAAACTGTAATTTTCACGTTAACGTTGGCTATAAGAGGGTTAAAGTTCTAATTAGAAATAATCACACGAATAAATAAACAATTTAACCCTGTTTTTTTTTCTGTCATTATTTTGAAACAGTCGAGAATGTTTTTAAATTGAGATTCCAGAAACAGAAAATTTTTGTATCAAATTTAAATTCAAAACATTGGGAACCCCCATTCAGAAATAAATTTATCTAAGGTCAAGGTCATCAGACTTCTTTCATGGCCAATGCTTTTGTAAGTCAACGGTTAAGTTATATAGCAGGTCAGTTGGACATCCATCTGATTAAATTTCAGATCTTGTTTCATTTTATGTTTTTTTGTAGGTTACAACACTTGCTATCAATGATCTGACAAATTTCTTTTTTAAATCGTGTTCTGTGAATTTCGACCAAATGGCATGTGGTACATTTACAATGTCTTTGTCCTGTTATTCCTTTTTCTGCCACTAGCCTAAACTTTCAGATGATGTCGTTGCCTAATTTTCAACAGTCTAGAGCTCCAAAAAGATGTAAAAAAGCTAAAAATTGGATTAATGAAAATATTTTATGTATCTTTTCAGTTTTGTTATTTTACATATGGAACTAAAGATGTGCTAGAGAGAGAGTGTAAACATCTTCATAAAAAATTACAGGTAGGTGGCGTACTGGTTTACTATGTTTATACACCTACATCTCTCAATGTTCTTGGTAACCTACTTAAGGTTCTTTTAATCGGCTTAGGGGTACCAGAAAACAGGCCTTTAGTTACAAGTGACAAGTTGGCCACCCACAAAATGGATTGTCCACCTTAAAAAAATTCTGACAACCTACCAATTCCATTACTGCAATTAAACACCATATACCATTGTCCCTCTGGATACATTACTTGACCTCGGAATAATCAAGTCTGACTACAGTGTTTGCAGCAAATGCATCCTTGGGTACCAAAGAAGACTTTGTAAAACTTTTATTTAGATATTTCTTCATTTATTATTTGACCATATGTGTGTTTAATAATATATATGAGATTACAATTATTAGGAAACACATGTCATACCAAACAAACCCAATTCTACTCCAACATACATCTACATTGAATTGATATAATACTTAACCTAATTTCAATAAAGAATAATGTTAAACTAATGAAAAGAATTGATGTAAACAAAACACAGTCTTATATATTTTATTTACATATTAAACAATTTTTGTTAAATGAATTAGGTACATCTGTAGTAAAGTGGATTTTCTTAAACTTGTCTTTCAAGGGATGTTGTGTACAAAATTTTGCTATTTACATAAATAAAATTTAGCTTTGAATTTTTGTCAAAAGTATGTGTAAAGACCAACTTCAAAGCTGGACATGTTGGAATTTTAATCAGACATGACTGGTGAATATGATCACATCAACAACCTTGAACTGGAATGATGCAAATCAATTCAATAAGTGGCACCAATGAAATGGATTGAATGGAGGTTTAAGTCTTAGTTTTACGCACCATGTGGGCTAATGAAGATGGGCAACGCCATTCAGGGTGCAATAAGGAAACAGTGGCTCTTTTTTGATTTCAAACTGTTGAGGGATCTTTAAGGAGTACAGCCTGTAGCACACGGGGCCTCGGTTTATTGTCCAATCCGAATGACTAGATGCTTGTTCCATGTCAGCCCCTCTTACCTGCATCACTGACAGCTTGAAACCGGGTTAAAAAATCTGAAGGTATTTCCTATACACATAAGAGAGATAGAAAACCTCTATACAATCCCTTAAACAATTATTAACACTTTTTGTAACATAGCATAGTCAATGATATACAACTAGTCAGACATGACTGGTAAATATATCCATATCAACTATTTTATGCAGATAATTTAGAGCACCGTATCCCTTAAATGGTGATTAACACAAATTAAAGTTTTTGCTGGAGATAATTGTTATAAAAATTTAAAAATATTTGTAAATAAATAAAAAGGATGATATTAAATGATAATTTGGTAGTAATATTTAATTATGTTTATTAAATATTCTCATGGTATGAGGTGATATAAAGTTTGACCCAATGTCACCAACACATCTGGAAATGCAACAAAATTTGATTTAAAAACACCGTCAACAGCTGGTGAAGTGAGCGAGATTTCGTTTGATGTCATTTGGTTAAAAAGTACAGTCTTGTTAACTAGTAATAATCATATGAACACCCAAACACTTATTTCATCATTGAAAGCCTGTCATATTTAAGGGGTCTATTAATTCGAATGGGACAATAAACCGAGGCTCTGTGTGCTATATGAATGTTAAAGATCCCTGACAATTTGAAAGTGAAAGAGAGTACGCTTATTGCTGCCGTCCTCATTAATCTTAGTGCACTCTTTATGGTTTGCCAGTTTGCAGAAAAGAAAAAAAGCTCTAGATCTGTTTTTGAATTAGATTGGGACACTCAAATTGTCTCTTATAAACAATGACCTATTACTAATGTGAGATATTAATGTCTTTGATTATAACCTACAAAACATAAAGAATAAAGGCTTTTAGTTTGATTCCTGCAATTCAAACCATGTGTTTTCTATTAGAATTATTGTTTACTATATGAGTCTTGAAATTCATATTTAGGTTTTAACATAATGTAGGTGTTTTAGTTCAGATTTTGTAAGAATAGATTTAAAGATCTTGTTGCAAGTTTCTCTTAAATGTCAATGAAGTACAGCGTGGGGCACCAAATGGGGTGTATTTTGTCATCGAACAGCATATTTTGTACTCTCACTTAAGGCTTATATTTTGACAAAAATGTTATCCAGGATCATTCAAACGAAAGGAATAATGAAACAAGGTATATCTGTAATTGATGAAGATGTAACTAGGGTCTGTTTCTAAGAACAAAAAATCCTGTTGTTTTCATGACATAAAATTATCTCAAGCATATTAACATAAAATATATCTAGCAGATAATTTATTCAGGATTTATAGAAACTTTTTTTCAGGCATTTGCCTCATTTGCCTTGTTGAAGTAACAGCATTACAATCACGTAATTTGCCTGACTGTTTAATCCCCATCTGTCTTCAATGTTTCAGGTTGAATTAGATGGTAAATTAATAGATCTTCCAGAAATTGAAGGTTTAGTGGTACTGAATATTTCTAGCTGGGGTGGAGGGGTCCGACCATGGCAACTCTCTGGTGATGAAGGCAACTTTAAACCTGCCAGGTAAGAATTCAAAGCAATTGAAAAATATATAACATGAGTTATTGCCCTTGATATTTGAAACGTATTCATTTTGTTACCGTTCATCCTAATATTCTTTTTAAAACCAAAGCTTTCTCTCTCGTGGAAGATATACATTTTGATTAGGTAAGCCTGTAAACTTGATGATTTGTTATTGTTGAGGCAGGGCAATACCAATGTATCTAGGACTTTTATATGATGTTTATTTGATATATTTCCTGTGGACACTGGTAACCATGATGGTATGATATTTTATTGTCTAGACTAGTGGAATGAGGTGATAAAAGACTGATCTCTTATAATATTTTTACTGGGATAACTAAATTATAACAACTTTGATAGTACTGTATGGTATCCACCAATTCTTTTGAGGGCAGACTGTTGTTAAGTTGGTTACAGTGATGGAATTTTGAGGTCATCTGCAGAAATAAATAGTGGTCTTGGCAAGCGAAAGTGACATTGAATTTGTCACCTCAATATCTTAGACACCCCAACCCTACACAAATAAGATGAAAGATTATTGTCATGAGATTTTGCCAATGTTCCACATAAAATTTGAGTAGAATTTATGGACAATTCAGAAAAGAACTAATTCCAAGAGGTTTCACCAAGTATCCGATCTGGATGGAAACAATCTGGTATCTGGCTCGAAGTGGTGGATCCAACACAGATTTTCTTAGACTCCCCAACCGTACACAAATACCCATGAAAGAGTATTGTCAGGAGATTCTGTTAATGTTCACAGAGAATTTGAGTAGATTTCATGGACAATTCAGAGAATTCAAAGAATTAATGCCAAGAGGTTTGACCAAGTATCAGCTGGTAGAAAGGATCCTGTCTCGTGGATCCAACATTCATCTTGGGTGAAGAAACATTCAGTGAAATTAACTGGGTCAGCTTCACAAAGTGCCAGAGACCAACAGTGGTGGATGCAGTAGAACACCCCAGGCAAAGCTGGCGCCTCTGTTCTACTTTTCAAAGTCTTGAACCACTCAGTCAAACGTTTTGCATGGAGCTCAATTTTCATTTTATAATCAAAATGATTTTAATTCAATTCCTGCAAGTTCCACTCCCTGGTGCCATTAGAAATGTATAAATAACTTGAGATCTCATCAAGAAATTGAAGTTGTTTAGAATCAGTGTTTATCTGAGATTGATGTTCATCATGTACAACTGTAACAGTTTGTTTAAATTTCATTTGATAAATCTAAAATGTCACTCCATCTTGTTTATAAACATAGAACTTGGTACTTTTAATTTCATCCAAACTTAACATTTCCAGGACCCATTGCTCTAAAACTCCTACAATACAATATGGTCTTTAGTTTAGAATTTTATATCGAAAACTACCACATGAGGCCAGGGTCTGTTGGGGTGGGGGTGGATCTTGAAAGTTTTATAGATAAGACAAGAAAAGTTGTAACTATGATGTATGGGTTACAGAGAGTTAGTTCTTTATTTTATCTGAAACAATTTTAAATTCAAGCTTCAAAGATGGTGTGCTGAGTCAGACAAGTCTCTCACTTTGAAATAAAGACCAAATACTTCATGGGTTTTGGTTTAAATTATGTACCAGTATTTTATATTCCCTCCTCCCCCCTTATGCATCAATTTACCTTGGGTTGTGCTACCAGCTTGCAACTGACTGTATTCATTTTAAGTGTTAGATCTTATCTCATATCTTGGACATATTTTTTTGTTAATTACTTGGCAACAAGTGATACACTGTGATACTATTCAAAGCATATAGATGCTAAATCTTGTAATTAGTGTTTCCTTGAGTGGTATTTAGTAACTGTGGTATGAATATTATGAACACAATTATATAGATAACAATTACTTTAATAAAAAACTTGACATTTTCTTGATGATACTTTCATCTTTCATGTGTCCTTGTTGTAAACATCAAAACTCATTTGCCTTCTATTTCTTACCATCACCAGTCAAAAATTTCAACTTAACAAATATATCATTTTAAATTAAGCATATCTCTTGAAAATGTTAGATATTTTAATGCATAACATAAACAGTTTATGAAAATTGTTAAAAATTAAAACCCATTAAAACTATGTGACATATTCCATCATCATAAATATTGTCCGCTCGTTAAAATGTAAAGTGTTTTTATTTTAATTACCTCGGCTATTGTTCTCAGTGCATTGAGGTCATTAATAAGATAACAGACTGGGTTAACTCCCTTTATACCTTTGAGGATCTCCAATCCGATCCAAATGAGTTTAATATTTCATCCATATAGTCATATTAAAGGATAACATATTAATGTTAGTTTTCTGAAAAGAGATTATTTTCAGCTATCTGTAGCACTTATTAGAATATATTAAAGGGGAGAGGGGAATATACAATGTAAATCCGTACAAAGAAAGACAGGATTTTTTATATTAATTTTTATTGTGAAGCTGTTCCATACTCCTCCTTTTTTAAGAGAATCAACAAACACTATCAGTGATATGAATTTAGAAATTCAGACCATAAGAGATTATAGGTAACTTTTTACTAATGACAAAGTTACGAAAGCACAAACACAGGACTTATAATTTTAAAATTCTTCAATTTAAGTTCTGTAAACTTTTAAACAGCTGTTAATCTGAACGAAATAGAGAAGAGAATGCCTTTTGAATTGGAGTCAAAACAAGTGACTATTCAGAAGAATATAATGGATCACAATATGTGATTTAGCATTTGGGTTAAAATTTTGAATCTTTTGCTAAGATTTTTTATATTATGATGTTGTTTAAAAGCAATGTTATTAGTTATAAAGTTTTTAATAATAAGTAGTGATATATGATAATGTAGTTTAACTTAGACAATCTATATATCATAATATTACTCTTTAATATGTTATTTCACTCTTAAAGATGGGTTTCCTTATTTTTTAGTATCAAATTAAGCAAACTATTTGATTAATTGGTGTTTCTAATGAATTATCATATATTTTTAATCATATCATTATGTTCTTATTGCATATAATTAAGAGTTTTAAACAATCATAAATGTCCATATATGTACAGTCTGGATAAACAGAAAAGACTTTTTGACCTTTCTTGATCGGCCACTCATTGGAATTCTGCTGGTAATTCTCTTTTTATTGAGCTAATTATGAATTAATTATGGACATGTGAGACAAACTGGTATTTTTCCAAGTCATTAGAACACTTCTACTTTCTATTCATATAAGTATTAGCATTTTTATTTTTATAAATGAAAATAAGGGAACCCATCTTGAAATATTCCTTAATGTATTCATCTATCTTACTGAAGTTTTCATTTTGGAGTCTTTTTAAGCTGAAAACACAATTCCAATTGTTTTGGTATTGTAGAGACTTGTGGCTGTCTTTCATGGTTTAATTAAGATTAAAAAATTTGATCAGCAACTTACCACACCAAATTTCAGTTTTAGCTGGGCTTAATTTAGTTAATTTTTTATTCATATTTTTTAAAAATTCAATAGTAATTTAAAATGTTCCAGTACTATCTGATGAAAAAGTATTGAACTTTAAATACAGTATTTCAAAATCAACTTATAGTCTGGTAAGACTTTAATTAGGAATAAAATATCCATTTGATACATTAACTTTAAAACTAAATATATCTAAACTCTGCTAATAATGCTGGTAAAATACTGAGACTGACAGATTAAATCCATCAAAATATTAAAACTGAGCTTTATCCTGAGCTGACCTTTTATAATTGACCACTGACTGGGACAGAGTGATATATGATACCCCATGTCCAGTAGACCCCCAACAGAGACCATTCTCTGTTCTATTGTTCTATTATGAAGACCGTTTGACCATTAATGGTATCAATAAGGACCTGACATCCTCTACCCCTGATGTGTTACAGAAATGAGGTTGAGTTTTATATCCCACTTTTCTATATCCTAGACTTATCAAGTGGGCATTATCATGTCTTATGAAACAATTTGTGAAGGGTATTACATCCTTCAATACTACATTTAGGATAAGAAAGATTATTATTACAGTGTGAAAAGATGGAATTTTTATAATTAATCTCGTCCATTTTTAAAATTCAATTGAGTAGCATCACAGAAGAAAACTTGTTGAATAATCAGTTATTTTGTTTAAAGTATATAGAGAATCAATCGTTTGACTTGTGGCGCCACTGCTAGTCTTGGTGCATTTATGACCCACTTCCCTGTCTTAACATGTGTATAACCAATGTCACCGAACACATGTCCACAGCACCTCATGCAATTGTACAACCGGCGTCTTTGATAGTCCTCATAAGGCGGATAACCCTGCAACCTTTCAAGGTTAATTTGGTATTTAGCATAATATCCCTTTCTGAGAGTTCACATAGGTTATAACAATGCTCATCTTTCCACATAGCTGATAATGTTTATGTTGTTTATTGATATTGATTTATATTTAACTATGTATTAACTTTATATCCTACATGTCAGTGTTATATTGTTTCTTATATACCTCCATACATCCATCATGTAACCATTATAATAAATTTTTTATAACCCTACCCATTATAGATAGCATCTACAGTGTCGTATAAAACAGGGTTTAATAACCAAGTGTGAAATTTAACCCTAGGGTCTTTAATGGCTCGTGAATATTAATAAATTTCTCTTTAAAGTTATATGAATATTGAAAAGTTATTAAAATTACATTAAATATCTAGAATATAAAATTTGGACGTCATAAATTGATAGTGTTTATTACAGATTTGTCCTGAATTTAATATATTTATTAGGGGTTGTAGCCTACAGGGTGTTAGGAAGGGGGTTTGTCGAGCCACACCACAGGAGCTGTGAACTTTTCCTTTCCAGTCAGTAACTTGGCCATTGTGGGTAATCAATGGTATCTAGGAAATTCTGCTTTTCTTAAATTTGGCATTTAAATCATAGTTCTCCAAAATTTGGAAAATTCCATAAATGGCCCAAATTTAAATTATATTGTGAGTCTATTTCATAGACTAGAGTTCATCTTCTCCTGCCATCACACATTTAGATGTTTTGAAATGGGAAATTAATTTGCATATGAAATGACTTTTTGATGGTATGAATATTAAATATTTTCTCTTTGGTCCCTAATCCATTTCTTATGAATAAAATATTGTTTTTAAAAAAAAAAAACATACCAACGACTTGGTATAATAATAGAGTGTACAAACTACCTGAAAGTATAATAATATAGTGTACAAACTACCTGAAATGTATAATAATATAGTGTACAAACTACCTGAAAGTATAATAATATAGTGTACAAACTACCTGAAATGTATAATAATATAGTGTACAAACTACCTGAAAGTATAATAATAGAGTGTACAAACTACCTGAAATGTATAATAATATAGTGTACAAACTACCTGAAATGTATAATAATATAGTGTACAAACTACCTGAAACGTGTTGAATTAAACATTATAGTATTTTATTATTTGATGGTTTAAAACTGCTGAGTAGGCATTGCTTGATATCAATTAATCAACAATTAATCAACAATACATATTGAATTATAAACAGTCAATATTAAACTCTCCTACTGTTATAATAACATGTCACTGTCATGTCATCTCTTGACAGATCTTTAATATCTTCTACAGAATTAATTTAAACAGCAATTATTGATTTATAGAGAAATATAAGAAACCCTATTTTGAATTTACTTCTTCTGCTCAGTGGCCGAGCCGAGTTTACGTCCAAGGGGTGTGCTAGGAAGGGTGGAGATATCTGAGATTGCCCAATCTCTAACGTTGTTGTGAAAGTTTTGCCTGAAAAACTTGCTTTGGAGCTGCGAGGGGGGGCGGCTCCGTCACTGTTCATCCTATTGTATATCCATAATAGTTTTTTCTTCTTTTCTAATTTCTGTCTAGTCTAATGTCATTCAAAGATTACATGATTGTAGGATTGTGTCAATATAACTAATTTTATTGTCTGCAGGAGAATTATATTAGATAGACTCTATAGATATGGGCTACGACATAAAGTAATGATTGTTTGAAAAACAATTGGGGAAAATAATATTTTTTAATAATTTAAGAAAAACTTACAATTTTTAGGCAGGGAAAGCTCTGAAAAATACTAAGAAACACTTCTTTTTTATAAACTTCATTTCAAAAAAGATTACGGAAAAACTGTTCACTTTGGTAATAGTTTTAGTCACATGTAGATTTGAAAAATTTGTAAAACTATTTTATTTTTAAAGATGGTTATGAAATGTAAAACCGCTCACTGGTGTAATATTTTTGAATTTCATTTGTAATTTCTAGGTACTTTAAGACTTGTAAAACATCTAATTTAAAGTTTATGAAATGAGAATTGTTTAATTTTGTAATATTTTAGTTTAATTCAGGCCAGTGATGTATTTTATTAACAGTTTATATTTAAAATATTGATGAAATAATGTAATAACTGCTCACTTCATAATCATCAACCATAAAATATTTGAAATTTTGATAGAGTTTTTGTTAACTGTTTTTTTCAATAGGTTTTTTTTCATTAAAGTGAGGATTCTTCCATTTCCACCTTACAGTTTTATAGAAATATTAAAATCTTCTCTATGTCAATGAAAATTTATAAAGACTGCAAAATTGAAATCAACATTATATAGCTGCTTATTAAAGCTCTAATATAACATGAAGTTTTCATCTTATTCTTCTATCTCTAAATGGGACAAAAGAAAAAAATGAAGTAAAATTTAACTTAATTTAGATTAAACTACCCTTTTCAATTTTATACAGTCAAAAAATCTTTCTCATACACAACTTATAAAACACGGAACCACACATATTGATCTATCTGACAAACTAGACACTTTTTCCATGACAAGATAAGATGCTAAACCATCTTTAAAACTAACAATATTATTTTTTGATTATAAACACTAAGTAAGTATAGTGTGAAGATACACCTGCAGATAGTAAAAGAAATTTAAATTTTCTGATATAAAAAACTTCTTTTACGTACTTATATTGTGTACAAGTGATATAGTGCATGACTGTTATTACACTAATCCGAAACCTGTCGACTCTAGTAGTAGTCCTGTCAGCTCTAGTATTAGTCCTGTCAGCTCTAGTATTAGTCCTGTCAGCTCTAGTATTAGTCCTATCAGCTCTAGTAGTAGTCCTGTCAGCTCTAGTGTTAGTCCTGTCAGCTCTAGTATTAGTCCTGTCAGCTCTAGTATTAGTCCTGTCAGCTCTAGTATTAGTCCTGTCAGCTCTAGTATTAGTCCTGTCAGCTCTAGTATTAGTCCTGTCAGCTCTAGTAGTAGTCCTGTCAGCTCTAGTAGTAGTCCTGTCAGCTCTAGTATTAGTCCTGTCAGCTCTAGTAGTAGTCCTGTCAGCTCTAGTATTAGTCCTGTCAGCTCTAGTATTAGTCCTGTCAGCTGTAGTAGTATAATGATGACAACTTGAATCAACTTTTTTCAGCCATTGACGTACTGAGATCAGTGAATCCAGCTGTAGATGAGGTTCACTCAGATGCTTCTATTTGCAAGCAGTTGTTAAAAACCCATTTGTTCTCTGGTTCTACAAATTTTCCTCCCCCATTTCCAAGATTGATAATAGTATTTCTGAACCAAGCTAAAATAATAAAAGAGGACATATTAGCAATAAATTAGTAGCAGCTAATATACTTTTCATATTAGGAATTATTTCTTTATAACAAAATAATAAAAAACCAATATCTCTATAAGAGACAAGTCAAGAGTTGAGAAGTTTCGGATTAATATCAACTCAGACATAAAGTTAAAGTAATATACTATATATTTAATGTTGTTGGAGGAATTTTAATTTCATTTTGGACCCATAAAAACTGTTCTTAACTCACCTAGGTGAATTTCACTCAAGTTGACTATAGTTATAATTTTGATAATTTTAGCAAAAGCAAAAGTAGGCCTATCTTAGCGACTTATTTATTTATTTTATTATTTATTTATTGGGGTATATTTTGAAATATTTACATACCAGTCATTATAAAAATTTGGAAATTCAAGTGTGATTTGTGGATTGCGATTTGGATAGGTACATATTGGTTTTCATCATGTAATTCAGAAAATTACCACTGGATGCAGTTGCAAGTCCTAGAGGGGTCAGGTGCCCTATGACTCTGATTTTAGAAAATTGTCTGAAAGTATTTTTAATATTTTTCTTTTTAATAAATATAACAGCCTGATTCTGATGAGGAAATTGGGTAAATATAAGAATGAGGCCTTAGGAAACCTCCATTATCAGAGGACCTAGAGCTCCCTGTCCACCCTTGAAAACAGCCACTTATTCATAGAGTCCATGATGTCAGGTATTTTGTTTCACAAACAGATGATATAAGTCAGTAGTAGATGTTGTAAAGTTTCTATCATGTGGAAAATTTTTCCAACATATAACAGTAGACAAACAGGGGAGAATGGACGTGTCATCATCGGTATTTTACAGATGAATAGTCAGGGGACAGGCTTGGTACAATCTTCTGTACATATTACCTACTAGCCCTATAATTTCTGTCAAACTATGGCCCTCAGCCTGCTGTGTTATTTAGTCAGGTATATTTGTGTCTTTGTTACCAAGTAGGTTAGTAAGGGTTTTGGGTTTTGTTAATGGCCAGCATTAAGATACCAAATATATATCATTTGATTTGCCAAACATCCCTGCTTACAGAGTTTTATCACTAGATTGTTAGAGTTTATTATTTCAACTTGGTGATGCAAGGCAGAAGGGATATCATAGAAAAATGCGACTTCTTTCAGTTAGAAAAACAAACCCAGACTATGCATGGATTGTATGTATGAGGCTTTGTCGTTTAAAGGTTCCTGAAAGTAGGCTAATGGGGCTACCTAATGCTGCTACCCCTTGTCCATTGCATGCTGCAAGTTTGCCTTATCAGGAGCCAAGAAAAGTCACTTCATTTATGGCATTGATTTCATACAAGAAGATAAATTTATGTTGATGCAACAGCACAAAGGTAGGCAAATCAAACATTCCTTTGTGTCTAAAGTTGTAATTTTGACACCATTTTAGCAGACATTAGAAGTATATTACTATAATTTTATCAGTAGGATCTCTTATAACAAACCATGTGTTTTTTCTTCCTGCCCGGCTTCTCACCTCAGGGGGGCCTCAGACTAGTATTTTTTTTCACATCTTTAAGTCGAAGTTGTTTTGTTAAAAAATAAAATGTGATCTGGTATGATAAATCAGGCGTAAGAGGTAGAGTGTTGATGACTGTATAAACGGTTATTACATGGTCATAATGAGTAGTTAGTCTAGTCGACCAAACTCTAAATACACCTTATTATGATATCTTGTAGCCAAATACACACAATATAACTGCTTTTCTGCTTTTCTTTTGAATATTAAAGATGAAATAATCCAGAGTGCAGCAAGCAACAAAGTTTGGTTGACTAGACTAACTACTCATTATGACCATGGTGAATAATGATTTTGACTATGATTATTTGAGTATTAGTTATTTTTATCAGGTTTTGAATATTCAGAAATAATTTAGGTAGTTATCATTGACTGATAATTTAGAACAATAGAGTTATTATCTTAGTATCTCAATCGAGATAATGTTTAATTTTAATCTCCACCTGATAATCTTAAAGATAACATTTATTCACAACTAACAGTTTTATTCTGCACTGAAGAAATTATTATTATTATTATATATAAGCTTATTATTAGACTTATTACATCCTGTATTTTCTCTTGATCTCATGAAACTGAGTTAATAAATGTTAGAAATAGTATATCAATATATCTTGTGATTCTTTATAATATTTGATAACACTGTCTGTATGATCTCATGAAACTGAGTTAATAAATGTTAGAAATAGTATATCAATATATCTAGTGATTCTTTATAATATTTGATAACATTGTCTGTATGATCTCATGAAACTGAGTTAGTATATCAATATATCTTGTGCTTCTTTGTCTATGCCTATTTCTATATATCTTATAAACAGTGTAAAGAAATATACCTTTAGACAGAAGGAAGTATTCTGCATCTTTTATATCATTGATGAATACTAGAATAACATTGCAAGTAGAATGATATCTTTTCATAGGTATGGTTTCACCCAGCTTCAGATATTTTAGGGGGTTTTCTTGTTATTTAGATCATATTCAATCAGATGTATAACATCATGTTAGAAATATTAATACAGATTAAGTTTTGACATGTATTATTGTGATATAAAAGCTTTGAATTGAAGCTTGAATAAGTATTTAATGGTCTAAAACCTGTTTTCTCTGACCTTGACTGTTGACTGGAGTTTAACAGGTTTTATCTAGCAAGAAAGTAAGCATGAGATTAAGGGTTTTGAGGTATTTTTGAAGGAATTATACAATCTTTATGCAGTTCAGTTCTGAAGACTATATACATATATTCAAGACCAAAAAAAAACCCTTGAAAATAGCGAAACCATGGTCTTGAAGCATTTGTTTCATATGGCCATCTGCAACACTGATGCAAATAATCCATTCAAATAAATACAATGTTGAACTGTCACACAATAATAAAGCTGGTGCCTGTTTTACAAAACTTAATTTAGAGTGATTTTAGTATTCTAGTGATCCGATTGGCCAATAGCTAAAATCAATTATAAATTCAGCTTAATAAGCCAATCAGAATACTTAATTTCTTAAAATTTTTGTTGAAAGATTTTGTGAAACATGCCCCTAGATCTATGCTTTCTGACTCATCCCTAACTAATATCTATCAGAGGTAAGGTTATTATCAGTTGGTTTCGGACTATTTTGACTATAAAGATATAAAGTATTTGACCTGTCATAGAGAGCACCTGTCATATATATAGATAATAATATATACCTTTAGTTTCACTTGACTAATTTACTTTTACCACCACATCTTAATACATAATACATATATATAATACATATAATATTGGTTTATCATAGAGTTAAAAGAACAGTGTATAAAAGTTTTGTGAACTTGTGAATTGTAAGTGAAAATATTTCTCAAACATGCTATTTACTTCTATGTATCTATTTGATCAAATTTAATTTGACGTACATGAGCTTTAAAACACAAAACAAAACAACTTTAAAAGGTTTCATGTATATCATTTCAATGGTTGGGCTGCTTTAAAAATTCACAGCGAAATTCTTTTAGTTAAAACTTTCAGATATGTTTGGGGACATGTTTCTCTAGACATTAGTCTAAAGTTTTCATTAAACTGAGCACCTTACTTGCCCCTAGAACTAAGGGTGTTTGCAGAATTTGTGTTAGTGGGATGGGGACTGACATTTTAGCTGTGTGGAAGTTTTGCTTAGATTTGAAGGTTTTTGCGTTTAAAATTTTCCAGGTGGTCAGGTGACCCCATTTGCCCCTATGAGGGCCGAGGGGACGCCCATTCCTATAACCTTAACAATCTTGTATTGGTCTACACCACAGCGGTTCAATATAAGCTTTATTGGCCTCTTCTAACTCCTTTTTTACAGTCAGACTCTCATATCAATGGGTGGCCCTATCTTCATAAATTCCTCTACTATTATATACATTGATTATCAAGAAAATATTTTTATTAGATTTCTAAAACATTTATTGATCTTTTATAAGCTAGCTCAGTGAATGTCCTTTTATCACCATTGATAGAATATTTAGCCCCTTTTTCAGCCCTTTAAAATATATTTATCACCCAAAATAGGTTACAGTATTATATGGCTATAAAATAGGATTTTTCCTGATAAATAATGTGTTTTTTCAGCATTTAGAAACATGTTCCTGTGAAAATATAGGTTGAGTTATTATATATGGTTATAAAAAAGATTTCTATTTCTGATAAACATGTTTCTGTGAGAATTAAGATTACATTCTTCAGAGAAATTATAAAAAGGATATTTTCTAGAGAAAGAATATGGGTATTTGTATGCTTTTAAACATGATTGTTTTGTGTAAATCAAATTTCAGAATGAATTCATCAAAAACCAACAAAATTTACAATTTTAAATCAGCTATCTATGTTTGGAGGTCCGCCATGACCATGGAACTTAGTTAACCTGCCAAAATAAAACATGCCTTGCTCATGATTACTTCATGGTTTTGATGATAGCCATTCTGTCTAATGTTCTAATTCAAACAAAGCTGCCAGTGGGTGTATGTTACCTCAGCTCACAAGCTAATTTATTTATTTTCATGTTTTTAATGTATATTTATAAGTTTGTCTTTCTTTTAGATTATAATGTTTCTGAGAAAAATGACCATGGATTGATTAAATCAATAGTTAATTTTATAAGTGAAATTGTTTGTAATTTATATTTGTAGGTATGATGATAAAATGTTAGAAGTTATGGCTCTCTATTCCTCTTTTCATATTGCTCAACTACAAGTTGGTCTGGCCTCACCTATTAGATTAGGACAGGCTCAGTTTGTTAAGGTTTGTATTAGTTTAAATATCTAGCTGGATATTTTAAAGGGATTGATTGACACCATTCCAGTTTTCAGCTAAACCTTGTTGTTCTTGCAATTCCACGAAAATTAATAGCAGCTTTTGTGATAGTGATGTCATAAAGCATGTAGTGTTAGTGGAATGGCAGGAACCTTGAAATGTCATAAAGTGTCACTGCCACTGTCCTTTATTGTACCCAATAGGTAAGCTGTCGTTATAAGTTCAATAACTTTCACAAAATTAGAATATACAACTCTTCTGTTTCAGATCCGTCTTTTTGGTGGAAATGCTCCGATGCAGGTTGATGGGGAACCATGGGAACAACATCCTGCAGAAATTATCATCACTCATCAAACTCAAGCGTCCATATTGGCAAAAAATGAACATTAGTTACAAAGCGAAATACTTTTCTTACTGTGATTTTTTAATTGTAAATTGATTGATTGTGAATCTAATATTGTATTTCGGACTAGCATATCGGTGTTTCTTCCGATTTTATGTGTACATTGATTCAATGGTTTTATTTACTGAGTTCAACAATAATATTTGTGAAGCTTTTAGGCAATATAAATAGTTTACAATATTTTGTACTTTGATTTTAAATTGTACGTCAACGAATAGAGATTTTTTTTATTGTGTTTTGGGTTTTTATAGTTTTTATCAAGAAAGTTCAGTAGGGTTATTTGTGAAGACTTTAAGGCAAGATATAGAGTGTGTTAAAGATATTGGAAATACTGATTACCTTCCTTTATATATTAAAAATTCAATTTTAATTTTGTCCCAAAGTAAATCAAATGTTTTCCAGCAAGACATGGTCATAATGTCAAGCTATAATTTTGTATAATACCTTGAGATCATTAGCCACATTTCTTGTATAACTGATGTTTTGTAAATGCAGTGATTTGATTGGATTGTACGCTGCAAATACAGCCAATCAGAGTCATTGGCAGAAAGTCTGTAAAAAATGAGCCATGCTATTTACAGCCATTCTGTCCTGGGCACTGATTGGCTGTATTCGGTAGTGTACAATCCAACTGAATTTACAAATTCTTCTGAAATAAGAAAAGGCTGTTCAAGGTCAAGGTCATAGAATAAGTATTAGCTTGATATTGTGTATATGCAAACAAAACAGAGAAACAACATGACAGATTTTCTCTGAAACTGGACCTATTACTCAGGTACAAAGGTTTATTTATTATATCTACTTATATTATTCACAGTTTAAATAGTGCTCAATACATCAATTGTAGAGTGTAGAATTATTAAAACAGAACCTGAAACATGTTGTAACTGAAGGTTTTATGCTGTGCGATATTCAGTAACAGCATGTTTCAGGTTCTGTTTTAATATTTTTTATTTTTTTATTTATATCATATATAACTTAAGATTACATGTAAATTCTTACTTATATTCTTTCAGTCCCATTATTAGTTTTATTTTATCACATGATATTTTTAGATAGTTGATGTTACTTGTCATTTATTAACTTTTTATTCATCTTTAACTCTCAGTTTATTTGCATTTTGATGTCTGTATATTATAGATAGATAATATTAACAAGTAATTTATCAAGTCATAGTTTGCTATTTTCAAGGTCTTGAATAATAGTATGTGTAAATAGTCTTCAAAAGTACAAGTATAACTGTACAAAAATGAAAATCGTATCACCCCTTTAAATATACTTCAAACTAACTTCACTCAATTCCAATTGGAAACACCCTGTCTTCCCTGTAGCCAGACTTGGTTGCTCGTAGAGGCAAGTAATATATCCAAAGGAGCAAGTAATATATCCAAAGGGGCAAGTAATTTATCTAGAGGGGAAAAAGGTGTATGGTGTTAAGTTGAAGTAATGGAATTGGAACTTTTTTTAAATCATGATTTTATTTTGCTCTTACTACAGATATGATCCAAGTTTTCAGGTGTCAAATTGACAAATTAATGATTTCAGCATTCACATTTTTTTTTGCTGGATTTTATTATTTACATAGTGTCCTAATTTTTTTTTAAACTGAAGATTCAAGATTAAGGACTTGCTTTTTTTGGGCTTTTTAGTCACTATTTTGTACGCCATATACTATGAAAAAAAAAAATTGTTTTTTACTAAACATTTTAGTCTTCTGTGCAATATGTATGTACTCAATTTGTAAAAAATGAAAAAATTTTTTTTAAAGAACAGCTTCAATTTTCCCTTTGTTATTGTTATTTTATATTTTGCACTTGATGCAATTTCATGTTTTTTAGAATTTAGTACAAATTTGATATTTTTATTTTTTTTCTTTTTTGTTATTATTTCATGATGTAAATCTTAACTTATTAAATTATTTGAAGCATTTTAATGTCTTATATTTGCAATTAACAGCATACAAAACTTTGGGCCTGACCTAGTTACCAGAATCTATTGGCCTGACCTAGTTACTAGAACCTTAGGGCCTGACCTAGTTACCAGAATCTATTGGCTAACCTTGATACCAGAATCTATTGGCCTGACCTAGATACCAGAATCTATTGGCCTGACCTAGTTACTAGAATCTATTGGCCTGACCTTGATACCAGAATCTATTGGCCTGACCTAGTTACTAGAATCTATTGGCCTGACCTTGATACCAAAATCTATTGGCCTGACCTAGATACCAGAATCTATTGGCCTGACCTAGTTACTAGAATCTATTGGCCTGACCTTGATGCCAGAATCTATTGACCTGACCTAGTTACTAGAATCTATTGGCCTGACCTTGATACCAGAATCTATTGGCCTGACCTAGATACCAGAATCTATTAGTCTGACCTTGATACCAGAATCTATTGGCCTGACCTAGTTACTAGAATCTATTAGCCTGACTTTGATACCAGAATCTATTGGCCTGACCTAGTTACTAGGATCTATTGGCCTGACCTTGATACCAGAATCTATTGGCCTGACCTAGTTACTAGAAACTATTGGCCTGACCTTGATACCAGAATCTATTGGCCTGACCTAGTTACCAGAATCTATTGGCCCGACCTAGTTACTAGAATCTATTGGCCTCACCTAGATACTAGAATCTATTGGCCTGACCTAGTTACCAGAATCTATTGGCCTGACCAAGTTACCAGAATCTATTGGCCTGACCTAGATACTAGAATCTATTGGCCTGACCTAGATACCAGGATCTGTTATTTTCATGTAAAAACCATACATAGTTTCATATGGATGGACAGATGCTTGATCTGGCACCATAAGACATCACCTTAACACCTATATTCCTGAAGGTGGTTCACTGTTGTGTTACATAAGCACCAGACATCACCTAACTTTGTCCTATAATCCTGAAGGTGGTTTTCTGTTGTGTTACATGAGCACCAGACATCACCAAACTTTTTTGCAATTGGATGAACCTTCTGATCTGGATGTTTCATTTCGTGTATTTTCATTGGGTGACTCCAGTGGCCATCCACTAAAATACATAATCAAAACACTTAGACTTGCATAGTGTAAATCGACTCCAAATAGTGGTCCTCTACATATAAATTTTTCTTAGGAATGCTGACAGTTCTTGATAGTAAAATCTGTACAGAAACTAGTTCTAAGTAATATTACACAGAATTCAATTCACCTCCCTGTCTTGGTACAAGATTTAAGATGAAGGGTGGACCACACTGGAGCTATTGTTACCTGGCCATCTCATTAACTGAAGACAGGTGTACACTACAATTATCATTGTTATAGTCTTTAATTTACTAGTCTATTCTCTGTCATTGAGGAAATACAATACAAGTATCATATTAGAAATAAATTGACTATAAAGACCCATCAATATAGACCCAAACTGGGAACTTGCTGAATATTACATAGTCACTGATAGTTAAGTAGTATATACAAGTATTGTATCATATTTATAAATAAATTGGTTGTATATTCGAAACTTTGCTAAATATTACCTAAAGATACAATAAACAAGTATCATATTGGAAGTAAATTGTTTATAAATATCCGATATTGTACCGCACTGATAGTCATAGTCTCTATCGCATATTTTTGGTTAAGAAAATTTTCAGACTTTTTCTCCTCGATAATAATTACTGAGCTGTCTTAAACAAAGCAAAAAGTGCAGTATTTATACTCGCACAACCCTCGACAGTTGTAAGTCCTCTCGTTTATGTCAAGTCACTCCATCTTGTACTGAAGCACCTGAATTTCCATTCAGATGGACAGATAATTTGATGTACCTATTTATCACGGACTAATATCAGTAGGTTGGTCAATTTAGTGAAAACCACGCGACTATTTTCTAACTGTTCAACATTATCAAGAAATCTTGTTAGAAACTATCATATTGTTCATGTCTTGTATAGTTTAGGTAAGGATGGTATCATTGTTCTCTACCTATTCTACTCCCTTCTTTTACTGCTCACTGAGTTATTTAGATGACCTGATTACAGACCAGGGTTAAATCAAGGGAGATAATGATCTCAGTTTTGTAACTTAACAAGATCTGCTTCAGCATCAATTTATTCTGCTGTAATTAAACAACAGGGGGTACGTATCAAACCTTGTAATTGACATCAACGTAAATGCAATTACTGTAATAAATAAATCTTTATTTGCATCATTTTACACCATTTCTGGTCAAAGGCAATATATAAAGAAACAAGTACAATCACATGATACAAATTAACAACATCAATACGTATCCAAATCGTGCTTAGACCGAACTTGCTGACTTTTACCAGCCTCTGTTAAACATTTTTGATGATTATCCACAGCCTAGAATGGTTGGTATTAAGGACAATCTAAAACTGATGTCGTACTTTCAATGCCCAGGAACCATGAATTCTATATACTTTTAAGGTCCAAGCTGAAGCTTACTCCCAAAAGCCCTCGATGAAAATATAAATGGAGAGGAGGAATGCATAGGAGGACCAGTCTCAGCTCTGTCCAGTAGAAACCTAAAACCGTACTTCACCCATTTCCACCCTTATTCATAACATGATATTAATATTATATCCCACACAATTTCCTCTGTCCCCAATAACAGGTGCGATGAATAATGGCGGAAAGGCTCGGGTTATCTATGACATAATGACAGATATATTTTATAAATAACAAGCTGGGATAAAGGCAGTGTTTATTGACCAATATTTTTTTATATCGGTGGGAAATTCTTGGAATAAACGCACGACAAAGGAAACGGAATTGACAATTCATCAAAATATTTCTAGTTGAATGTTCTAACTTTCTTTGCAATGGGCCATTTCAAGCCCAAACATATGGGAATTTAAATAGGCTGCTTTATTTGATAACTACAACATTCATATTTCGCTGTAACACGTGTCCATGGAATGTTTATGAGTTTTGCCATCCCGTACATGCCTAAAGTCAAAATCAAGCTTTGGTCAAGACGATATTTAGAGGAATAGTTTATTATGAAAATGAACGTTCGGTTTTCCTGCAATTCAACAAAATCTAATCGACAAAAGGGCTCTGGAATGCTGAAATCAGCAGCCCCCTATCCCCAAATTGGTAAAGCAAATATATATAACGTCTGTATCCCTTTAATACTTCTTAGTGGCCCCTTTTTATCGTTTCCACGTTACTATGGTGTAAAGCACAGTAAAGGTAAAAAGCACGATGTACGAACCACCACTATCTTGTTTTTAACAATTTAAGTGACGACATTGTAGGCCGGATATTTACCTACTGTCAATAAAAACTTGGTTAAACAGGCTCAAAAACAAACAGACTACTCTCGGCTCACCGCCAACCAACGCTCTATAATCCTAGCGAGTTAACACTTGGATTACCTGGCATTAGTTTAATATTTTCAACATTGATACTTCATATGTGAATTAGTTTTAATCCTGGGGCAAAGTGGATTGTAGCGTGAAGATGTTCACTTCCCGGACCTCCAATATTTGCCTCATTTGACCATCGTTTGATGTTGTATTTATTTCTATCTTATATAATTGGCGGTAGTTAGTGCTCCCACAATGTGTCAATCATGTAGACCTTCTAGTTCACCTTTCCAGTGAAATATATTGATGTAGGTGTACAGCAAGGAGACGTGTTTTGACCTTGCCTTTCAACACTGTGTGTAAATAACCTTGTCACTTCCGGTTTCAAATAGAATTTAACGTTCTCTGTGTCATATTTTTCATTGGCTTTCGTTTATTAAGTTTTTAGAATAATGAATAATAAACCTTATGACACTTTGCGACTTTCAGAGATTTCAAGCCAGAGAGTTCAGGTTCGTGTGTAATGTTCTTAAAAACAATATCGTGCCACCCATACCTCTCCCAGCCTTCCCTCAATTGACCCTGATGGCCCTGTTATGATGTGTAGAATGATTATATTCATATGGCCTCACTCTGTAATTTAACATAAAAGGTCGCCTGAGAAACATTTTGATATGATATGAGATATCGCCATGGACGATATATATCATAATAGGGTCTCAATAATATCGCTTTGGGCAGACAGTCTAGTCCGATACATACTGACCCAATATCAAACCTTTGATAGTCACCATTAACGGAGGTCGACCGGGAGTCAGGCAATGGCAACCATATCACAAGTCACTGTGAAATTTAACCACCAGTGTAAATTTTTCAATCATTTGGTAACTATTAACATAGGGTCACTAGAACTATAAGAGGCTAGGTAAAAGTCAGCAGGTCTCGGACTAAGGGCAGTGGCGTTAATAAGGGGTTATAACATATGATGATCATTATAGAGGGACACCTAGGTTATTATCAGTTGATGGACTATATTTTACCTATATACGTCACATTAGGCTTGGCTGATTGACAGGGCTTTTAATTTGAAAATTTATACCTACATTTACTTATATAACACGTGCTGATTGTGTCAAGCGCGTGTCGCGTGGATAAAAGAATGAAATAAGTAAAGTGTTACCCGCCCTGTTGAAGTATAGTTGTAATAGAGTAGACTAAACCAATAAACAATCCTCGCCCTTTGTCATCTACACTTTTCTATGGGCCTACGCTGAAATGTTCAGATATAAACGATAAGGTAGATGTAAAACGCTGGCTTGCTTGGTAAATATACTTGACATTTCAATAGATAATGATATAGTCTATCTAAATACGTTTCTCTCTTAAAATTCAGAATTTTAATTAAATTCTCCTGAGAGTGAGAGACGTTGGCTTGACATGTTCGTTAAGAAAACTGTTTTTGTGTGTTTGTCTTTTTTTCCCATGTACTTACTGCACTTCACGACCACTTGTCAGCCTCGGTTTGTTTTTAATAAGGATTGTTCCCTTGATTAGAAAAATACAAGTCATTTCGTATTCAAAACAGCAGTTTCTTATATTTGCTCGAGTTTGGTTTTCAATATGGCGGATTGACTTCGTGATGGTTTTCGACTTTCCCATAAGTGTACTTTGAAATCTTACTCAAGAAGACGTTGGCTATTTTTTTTTTTAAAAACGAAAGAAAGACACACCCATATGTTTAAAGAATAACAATTTATTTCTCAAAGATTCTTTCCATCAACTGTTTCGTGACAATGCTTTCCTCGAGTATTTTACCTAATTAGGTTGTGTCAACTGAAGGAATGAGGAAAGTTGACGTTTTCAAGATTGCAAGAGACACTCCGCAGTCCCCAAAACGTTCCCCAACCTTCGTGTTGATATTTACCTCTGGTACCTTGATATGTTTGCTGGCGTTCATAGACACAGAAGCAGAAATCTTGGGAGAGGGCGAGAAATCAGCAAAATGTATTACATTTACCATTGTCAAAGGACGTGTTAGGCTTTGTAGTAGGTCACCTGTTGGAACGTTTACTCTCCAAACCCCAGCCCCCTGCTGTCTTCGCCTTTATGGTGATCAGAACACGGTTTGAGATTTTTTAGAATGTTTCGATCGTGTGTTTGTTTAAGAAGATATTGGCAAGTGACTGGAAGTTTACATAACTTTTTTCGTTATCTTCGGACTGTTGTGTTAAATCCCTTTTTTCACGAAAATGATAGTCGAAGCACGCGACAACCTTCCAATCCACTGAGGTTATTTAAACTATCAATATAATCTTTATCGACTTCTCAAACTATGTGTGAAATTGGCGGTCGCCATTTTGAAATACAGCCAGGTCGTGACATTTTGAGGATATTTTGGGATTGTCAACAAATTGCTCAACATTTCTTTATTTCTGGTTTGATATTCAAATGTTAAGTTGTTTCAGTTCGACAGACGATTCAATGCAGCAGATCGAATTCGTCGCCGTTGACAGAAACGAACGCTCATATTAAGAAATTGACGAAATACTAGCAACTCAGATCAAATGGGTGGTCAAATCTAAAGGTCGACCGGCTATCCAAAAAGGGCTCATAGAATCCGTCCAAGTCGACCAACTGAATGGTCACATATTCCGATCGCTCTGATCGGCCTCAAGATCCAACTTTGCTAGAAAGAGCAACTGGTGATTCAAAGCAGTATATCGAATCTGTCGACGTTGGCGTACGCGAAATACTCATATTTAGAAATTTACCAAAACTGCAATTAACTGAATAATGGTTGCAGATTCTGACCGCTCTGGTTTACAACAAAGACCAATTTTTGTTAGAAAACAGAACTAGGTAAACTGGTAGCAATAGTAATTTTTCCTGTCGCCGGAGAGCTTGGATTGATTTTCCATCGCAAAAATGATTCTCTCAGATGTCATCAGTATTGCTTGCAGTCGTTACAAAATACAGTTGCCCCCTTCCCCAACCTGCTCGTTCCGATCTCTGTAGGTAGACAATAGTTAAAATTGTAGGCCTACTAGAAAAGTGGTTCTAGCCAATACGTTTGTCTTCTGTAAACTAATTGAAAGCTTGATAAATTATGTTTTATATTTTATTCTCTAACATAAGTTTGTATTTGTACAAACATAATTCTTCTCAAATATACAAATAGGAAGCAATATACAAAAATAAACAACAATATACAAACAATAACATTGACCGCTTCAGTTCAAGGTCGGTCAGGATTTTTTCCAGTCTTTGAAGGCCTATTGTCAATTTATTAAAGGGGGGGGGGGGGGGGTGCTCACTTGCGCTGCTCATAGCCGACATTTCACATCTGTATGACATAAATGGGTATGAAGCCTACAGTGACTGTAATAGATGTCAACCCAACTGCATGTATATTCTTTACGTCGTGTAGTTAGGGAACAGTGGAAACCAACCAACCAATCGTTGCACTTGGCATCAAGTAGTTATGATCTTTCCGATTACAGTTTGGTCAGTGTTAAAGATCATCGAAAGTGTTTTCGTTATATTTCATAATCTTGTCCAGACTTATATTAGAACACACGACTCAATTTGAATTAACTCGCGACCTCACCCACGTAAGCAGTTTGTGACATTAGTTAATGGAAGCAGCCGTTAACTTGTCAATGTCATCAAACATGCATGCAGACAAAGTGACGTCATAAGATTTAGAGCACTCTGATCAATCTTAGCTACACCCCTCCCTCAAATGTCAAAATCAAAACCTCACTAATGTAAACAGTCAAAGGACGTCACAAGTTTCAGCACACTGTGATCAATTTGAGCTACACCCCTCCCTCAAATGTCAAAATCAAAACCTCACTAATGTAAACAGTCAAATTGACGTCATAAGATTCACGACACCATAACCAAACTGAGCTACATCCCTCTCCCAAATGTCGTCAACGTCAAAATGTCTATTTACTTTTATAAACCCAAGAATGTAATTACACCAATTCTATTGAAGATTAATCTTTAATCGATGCTGAAATCGAGTTGATATTTTCTAATGATAACAAGGAGTTTGAAGGTAATTTCAATATGAAGTGGGTACGATGTTGATATTGGCGTGGTTACAGTAATAAAGTTTATATCACAGCTATATCTAACAGATTAGAATGTTTTGTATGTAAAATTTAGCTGAGTACAGTTTACAGTTATCAAAATATACTTTTAAAATCTTCTATTTTCATTGCAGAAATCAAGGGGCGTAGTCTCAGAGACGAGAAAGGATGGGGATGGGGGTGCAAATTCTATGTAGGGCCCCTGTACATTAGTTCATTGATTATTATTCATAGGTGTTTTGTAAGTATCAGAAGAGGGAGTATGGTTTCGAGAATTTACGGAATAGTAGTCAATAAGGAAGTTTGGTACGTGATGAGGTTATAGAGATCATTATCAAGGAATGTAAATTAGTGGTCCAATAAAAGTTTTTAAGCACCACTTTTAAGATATTACAATCAATAGAGGTTTAGGCAGTTTTATAACAAACAGGGCCCTATAATAGGCCTACCCTCGGGATAAAGTTCTCGTAGATCCAGATTCTACTATACATAAAAGTATTTAGCACTAAGATTGAAGAAGCACTATTATTATAGTTTAGAGATATAACCAGTTTATATCTTTGTATGTACAAGTCCTATTTACAAACTTTTCACCCGATACATCCGATATTTGCCGCTTTAAAAGCTCCTATGGATCATCCAGAAGGTCTATATTATAATATATAATATTATTATAAAACATATATTACGTCATAATTCACTACGTTGTCTTGTACAGCGTAGGACGAAGTTAACTAGGGGGACGTGGCTATGAGCAGTGTTGAAGATGTATTGTATTATAGAAAACACATATTACAATATGATTCGCTTCATTGTCCTCTACAATGTCACATAATGTTGGTGTTAAACACTGCATTAAAAGTTGTTCTTATCGGTTCGGATTAGCATGGATATGTCGCTCATTGTCTTCAGCGTCACACCATGTGGTATACCATAATAATATATTCAAAAAATTTCAACAGTTAACTTCACTCTCAGGACGAATTTCAAATAAAACGGATAATAACGAACGTATTGGGCGAACTATACACTACTATATACAACTATATTTCTGTTTTATGCCCTTAGACTTCGTCTATTCTTTGTTTTTACACGTAATATAACACAACCGTTTCACAGAGTTCAGTTTCTGAACGTCTCTCACACAAGGAGAAGGTCCTCGCCCACAATTTGCAGATATTGCAAATTCATATTGAATAAAAATGGCACACAAGAAGTTTTTCTTTAAGTCTGCAATTAAATCCTTTTGCCTATCTGGACAACAATGGCACAAGGGAAGTTCTTGGTGACACACATTTCATCCAATCGCGTATTTGGAAATTATCACGTGATATGCACAGAATTGTTTCAGAGCTACTATAAGCTTACTAAGAATTATGCCCTTCGAATGGTTTAAACGCAGAGAAATGCTGCCTAAAGGTTTTTATCGTATGCTGTGGAATGAAACCATTATTTATTCATAGGAGCATTCCATCGTACCGTCTTTTACGGCAGCTTCTAACACACGTCGCCAATTTTCATAAAATGGTGCACACCGTAGGTTCGGCTCACCCAAACGCATCTTTCCGGTGAATAAAAATGTTCCCGCACCGTGTTGAATACCGCAATGATTTGGCGCGAAGATATGTCCATATAATAAACTATTAGAACGGATTGAAGGTGGGGATTTTTGATTGGTCAATTCTGCACTTCTCTTGACCCTGGTAAATAGGTCATCTGAACTCTGTCTGATCAACTGATCTACCTCCACACCGATCCTGGTTTTATCTTGCTGTGAATCTAGGGTGACTTCTGTCATACTTCCTACCACAACTGTAAATAGAAAATACACCAACGTTAAGATGGAGTTTTATGTTTCTGCACCTGATAATGAATAATGATAATGAATACAGGCAACACTATGCAGTGTGTTATAAGGGAATTCTTTCGATTCCATCTTGTCGAGTGATCTTTAACGTGTAGCCTACAACCTATAGCTCTTGTATACCCGTAGCTCTTGTATACTCGTAGCTCTTGTATACCTGTAGCTCTTGTTAGTTGGAGAAGCGTCCGATATGTCTTCTTAAAAGTAAAAAAGGCCTGCGAAAGTCTCTGAAAGATTATAATTAATCTATTGTTTTACCAAAAGCTCTATATCATTGTAAGGATTATCATAAATCCACTGTAATCACGGTAGTTATATTGCTATGTGTTTTATACTGATGACACTCTATGTCAAAGAGAGAGTAATTCACATATTTTCATCCCATATATCACGGTTTGACCTAAACTTAGAGAGTGAGTAAACAACATAAAAATAACATTTTGTTTCGCCTATCAGATATTCCGGTATGTTGAGCGTTCCTGTATTATACACGACGTTTGGAAATAGTTGAAGAATGTCTCTTTCTTAGCTATGTGAAATTTGTGAGGAAAAAGATGAAACGGCGAAAAGATGAAACCCAGTCGCAGAACTATGTCAGATGTTCTTTATGGATGATCATGCTCTATATCGTTAGCAGCGACAGTCACAATTTAGCCTATTCTTAAACATATAATTATATCTTTATATACAATTGCTTGGAATGTTCTTGATATATATATATGAATATAGACACAATGATCCTTTGAAATTAGGTAAATAGTCTCCCCGCTGGCTTTAATCATCGTCGATAAAAAAGGTATATTAATGATAACAGACCCGGGGCAAAATTCGACATTTGCTGCGGTACCATCAAAGACCTTGACCTTAAACTAACAATCCGGTAGGCTCTATAATCCATTATAATATTTGACTTCTTTTAATCATGAATGAACTTGGGTAAAAGTCCAGCTGAGAGCATGGCGCTCTGGAATTTCTTACAGGAGAAAATAGTTTGTTTTTTGTGGACACCGTGTCGTCCGGCCAATGTCGAGCAGACGTGAATTGTTGACACAGACAATACGTCGGTGCTCGTTTTAGAACATAAAGGCTGTAGATTTGTTTAAAGAAGGAGCCAGAATCGACTTGAGACGGAAATTTGTTTGAGGTGATTACCAAAAGATGTGAAGGAATTTAGAAAATAAAGGTGAGAAACTGGATATAGTTTAATTTCGTCAGACGACATAAGTTCTTCGATACAGGTGGTCGGTCATTACGTCAGATAGTGTGACTTCCGTTCGTGACGTAGTGACCTTCCACCATCTTAACAACCGTGTTCGAACATTATTCTAGGCTTAGAATTAGAAGGAGAAAAACCGATAACAACTAATCAAAACCACAATCCATAAGCTTAAGTCTACATCAACCAAGGTAGACATGAAACCAAGCCAAAACTTGTTTAAATCATCTATTATTCAAGATGGCGTCACTTCCGTTCGTGATGTTAGTTTCCTCCAACATCTTACCTCCCTGTTACTGTCCCAGTTGTAACAAGTTGTACAGGATGTGTATCTAAATCCGATGAATCTAACAGTTAACAAGTTAACACTGTGAGATAGAGATTATTCTAATCCTCTTTGTCAAAGTGGAATTTTACGTCACTGAGTCAATTCCAATAACAAAAAAATACAGTCAAATGCAACGGAGTTCTTTCATCTTTTACCACGTATCCACAAAATAAATAGATATAGCCTTGTGGGATGCGGTTTTACACTCGTAATCAATGCAATTCCAAAGGTAAGAAAAGTATTCCAAAGCAAAGGAGTTCGTAGGGTATTTCCCCAGATTCACATGGGCATTATTATAATAAATAAAAAGAAACACTTACCGAAATCACTGGTACAGAATGATATGATTAGTTCTCTCTCATCACAAGGACGACATTCTGAAATATAAATAGAAACATATTGAGTTTGCAATAGATATACATAATTACTATTGAAACACCTGATTCCACCCTAGGTAGCTCGGTTTTGGCAAGAGTCGAGCGTATAATATTTATAACAATTGATCTACCTTTTGTCGGCAAAAAAAGATAAGTACTTGTTCCTCAGATATGAATTTGTTTTGGATGTAGAACACAGGGATTGCAATAAATTTGACACATCAGTTATGAAATCGGGAGAAAATCATAATACGTCTCTCTATCCTTGTGGTAAATAGCTTGCAGCATTATAAACTTCATGTGCATATATAAATTTATGTCATAATTTCACCATAACACTCGGGTTAAACTCTGATATTAGACTGTGGTATAAATATTTAGAATATCCACATGTTATTTGGTACATATTGCACCTTTAACGGACAAAGAGTATAATCATCTTATTGTAGGGCAATTTTGTATTTAGTTTATGGTACTTCATGGTACATATAAATCTTTTCATAACTCATTGAGAATATATCATACATTCTATTGACATAATAATATATTATACAACATGAATAGAGTGCATACTGGTGCATCAGAAAGGTAAATACACTGTAAGTAGGAAACGCTCTACTGAGATTTTAAATAACATTAATGGAGGTTTATGTCCTTCATTAATGTATGTTTTAGCTAACGAGGATTGGCAAGAGAATGCCAAATGTCACTGTCTTCCATTATTGCACATCTTTGTCTGTCTTCATTATCCTAATGAGGTGCAGAAAAGTAGGACGTAAAACTCTATTCATTTTGACAAAGAAGACCTTCTTGCCCATTGCATAGCTAGTATTCATGCTACCTTCTTTATCCAAATGAAAAGCACATAGTATACCGTTATACTACATTCTGTTTCATTTTAGGTTCATCAGAGATGCTTCAAGTCTCAACATACTGGCATTGTTTACATATCAGAAAAAGGACTTAGCTTTAATACAATTAATATTTAAAGACTCCTAGCAATCCCTTTAATTTTCGTCTCGTCTGGGTCAGACACATTGGATTTGAAATTTAAACCACATTTACATATAAAAGATATATTTATCATATATCGCAAGTGTGGCTTATTCACAATCAAAACAAAGTCGAGAGAAAGAGAGGTGACAAGGTGTTAGAACGTTAAATACGTTATATAGAAATATGGTTTATATTGAAATAACGCCACGTCTAGTGTATTACTAGTAGTCTTATTCCTACTGTGATATCATCTTCACAATGCCAGGCCATTACGAACTGTGTCTTATACCTTGACTGCTATCGCCAACTTTCTTATATCATAAACGTTTGTAAATGCAGCGATTTGATTGGATCGTACGTCATTGAAAATAGCCAATCAGAGCCAGAGTCTGAGAAAACAAAGCTATAATATTTACAGTCTGTCTGTTCGAGGGCTGTGATTGATTGTATTTGCTAGCGTACAATCCAATCAAATCGCTGCATTATTAAACTGTTGTGATACAAGAAAGGTGACTATTGCAGTCAATGTATAAGACATTGACTTTGTGAAGATGGTGAATTACCAGTAATAATATCCCCACTGTGATATACAAATCCTGTTTTCATATATTATATATTATTTCACCTATAATTCTAACAAACACAATAATCCTTTCATAACTTCACATATTTCTTGTGGCTGGAAATTCGAGAAAAAATACGAGAACAAAAGAAACCGCGACTAGAGAAATATGTAACATATTTATTCAACAATACTACGGTGTCGATTACTTTATTAAAGTGATGCATTCGTCTAAAAGTTTAGAGAGCTCCATGCTTGCTATACAAATCGCTTTCCAGAATGAACATCTGGTACGTGGTTCGTCTACAATCTGATATAAACGGCTATAATGAACATTACAATTCTCTACATATATTTTATACACACTACTCCAGTTCCCTCTTGAGGACTTGAAAAACTTCAAAATCTGATTGTTAACAAATGGATAGGATATTTCTGACTTCTATTTAAAAAAAAACCCATATGGGTTTTAAAAAAAAACAACACAAACAACCGGATAGATAGGCATAAAATTAAACGACCCCTCTAAGTCTACTTTACAACTTGACAATAACTCTACAACCTCAATTTGAACATTGAAGGTATCTTCTATAACAACAATTAGTATATTTAGAGGAATATATAACTTGAACAAGACCTTTGTCACTCCATCCTCTAGAGTGGGATAATCTTCCATGAAATTAGAAGAGAGTTTACAGACGTTATCAACACGCTTCAAATATGTCCAACATATATTAGGCAATAGAAACATAAAAAATCATGGTGACATTTTGACACCGCGTCAATGTTTTCTCCATTATTTATAGGCGAAGTAAGAAATTCGAACCCGGTACTAACAATGACTAATGGCGTCCATCCTTGTCTCGCAACATGTGGTTAATGTTTATGTTTTGTGAAATGAATAGAATGATATTTGAATTTTTTGTACTGGGATTGTCAGCATTTTAAACATCCGCGATGAACGGTCCATTTACAACTGGAGTTTTTCATCTGGTTCTAAAATATTAAACATTATTTGATTAGGTTGTGAGAACTGTACTGGGATAGTCAGGGTTTTATCAGACGATACAATCACAATGTTAACAATGGTTTAGAGTTCGATTCCAAAATACTATATACATTACGAGAGTCGGAGGTCCTCACTAATGCCAAAACTGCAGGAACATATACTAAGATCGAAATCGCTTCCGCAATGATTTTTGCACGAAACGTTTCGTGTAGACTGCAGAAAACGTCCCTTGTGCAATACTTATTTCTGATCAGCACGTTGGACAAGATAACCTCTTCTGACCACAGAAAACTGTCGTTGTGTACTGTACAGTTGGTGTTATGGTGTCGTATTGCAACTGTGCATGGTGTCGGAAACTGCCATAGTACCAAACATAGTTTTTCGAGCCAACTATAATTTCTGATCATGGCAAAATTCTGACCACATGAAACTATCAATGCTTTGTGTGCTGGATTTGCCTGCGTCCAGATACACCATCAAGACAGATGATTTGTTCAGATAAGATTAATACTAATGTACAGGAAGTGTCCATTGTCCACCAATAATGATCATCCAGGTGGATAAACTTTGTATTAAAAGCAAACAACCGATAAATACATAGTTCATTAAAGGAATACTACCTATTAAATGGATAAAAACTCAAACCGATAAATACATAGTTTATTAAGATTATTTATTAAGCATATCATTAATATCATTGAGGCTCGTGTATCGTATACTTTACGATCTTCCTATATATCACCTCTTTACTAACTAACCGTTTCAACCTTACAGAACCTCACATATTGTCTTCAGTGACCCCTGGGCATTGTTGGACATTGGTCACCCCTCACCCTCACAATAATAGTGGAGAGTTTATTTGACCTTTCACCCTTGCAATTGTATTTAGGGGTTTATTTGATCCCTGAACCCAACTCTTAATTGTTTGCAGAAATTTACTCGACCCCTTATATTGTAAGTACTGGACAGTTTATCTGACCTCTGTTTAATTGTATTTAGGGTTTATTTGACCAGTAGCTGTGAAGAGGGCAATACGAAAAAGTGACCGTCCACCTATTGTGTACAGGTTGGTTTGTGGTAGTTGCTTGATTATCGAAGTATTGTTGAATATCAGAAGGGACAGTTAAAAGTGACCATAGCCCTTATATTGTGTACAGGGCGGTCTGTGGTAGTTGTTAGATTAACGACGTATTGTTGAAAATCAGAAGGGACAGTTTAGAATGACCATAGCCCTTATATTGTGTACAGGGCGGTTTGTGGTAGTTGTTAGATTAACGACGTATTGTTGAAAATCAGAAGGGACAGTTTAGAATGACCATAGCCCTTATATTGTGTACAGGGCGGTTTGTGGTAGTTGTTAGATTATCGACCTATTGTTGAAATTGAGAAGGGGCAGTTTAACTACATCTTGTAATGCCTCTCGTGATTTGACCATTACCTCTCAATACAATCATTATACACCTCATTGAGCTGAACATTAAAGCCACATAAAAATAACAAAAAAGTACTCACGATCCGAACCACAAAACAAACAAAATCCAAAATAATATTGGTGGCATTAACTAGACTATTCAGATTGAAGTAAACAAATCATATTTTTTCATAATGAACAGAATACAAGAAGAAAACCAAGCATTTAAATCCGAGCAGTCATAAAAAAACAGTCAGATATCATCAAGAAGGAAGTTAGTTAAAACCTTAATTAAATTGATAAATGATTTCTTTGGCATCAGTCTTGTCTCAGAGGCTGAATTCAGAAAGTTGCGGTCGTTAGCCAGTATGGATTTATGAACATAAAAGGTTTATAGACCAAAGTCAAATCAAAATTATGACCAGTTGACAAGCATCAAGCGATGTCAGTTGCAAAGAAGCAGAACGTAAAACTATCTGGTTAGAAAATGATACGTTTTAGACCACACAAAAATAACACATTACTGTTGCTTTTTCTGTGAAAAATCTTAAAGCGTCCTATGACATCGTAGGACAATAACATTGTGATATACAGAAGGTGATGTAGATATTGAGATAATGTTTAGATAGGTCGTAAAAAGAGTTGAAATATCAAAACTATGTTTATGTTTAATTAAAACGCGAGCTGGCTTGTCACTTTAAGCCGGGGGTGAATACCATCCATGCGAAGAGACAAGATGACCAATATTCTACTAGCACATCCAATGTGTGGTATCGGGGTCGCCTAGTTGGTTCGTTTCTAAACGTTTATGGTACCATGACGAAGAAATGGGTATGAATATTGTGAAATAATAAAATGGGTGGATGAAAGAACCTTCATGGTCTCTGTTTTCGCGGACGCAGGGCCTGTTTCACGTATTTCAGAATCCGCCCTCCACCAAAAAGCTTAAAAATATAACTTCGTGTTAGGTTGTGGGCTGATTTTTTTTTCAAATTCTATTATTTCCTGGTTCATTGTAAAAATATCAAGTCAAATTTCATAAGACTAATCCTGAAGGATTTGAACTGACAAACACTTTCAATCTATCAAACTCTTTGGGTTCAATATATTGATAAACATTGTTAAAATTCTTTAGAAAAAAGAAAAAAAGTTAACATTCAATCTATCAATCTCTTTTGGCCCAATATACAATAATAAATATTATTATACTTTAGAAATATCACTACTGAATAACATCTATTCATCATTAAGTTTTAAATCTGAAATCTACCAATTTATCTTCGGTGATTTATGAAATTTTGATAAACACTTCGAACAAGAAGAAAGGGGTCAATGAACCAAATCGTACTTCACAAATAAATCATAATGTCCAACTTTTTCTTTAATCAAACGTTTGAAACAGGCTCGCTACGCCAGTCGCACGACAAAATCTGTCCCATCCCGAGGTTATGAAAATATATAGCCTTTAGAAATGAAATATTGCCCTGGACAAAAACATTTATCACCGTCATATTGTGGCCATTAAACCCAAAACACTTATTATTTTTATTATAAACTGGACAAAGCGAGCTAGCGTGTTATACTATACTTGGGTTATATGAGATACTTATCGCACCCCATCTGTTTGAATATAACGGTCCAGCACATTATTTCTATATCAAGTCATTCGTATCTTTCTTTACCCATTTACTAAACTGTCCTTTGTTTGAGGACCTACAGCGATTGAGATCTATTCGATAGGATCTGCTGCCAGATGGTGTTGTCAGATTGGAGGGGGTTTTCTGCACTGAAGCTGTAAAGTTATTCTAAGTTCTGCCATCAACTGCTAAACTCGCGTAGCGTACGAAATTGCCGTTCTGGACTTGCTAAGAGACTGTTTTTAAAACAATAGCGATTTTCTGTTATCAAAATGTTGCTGTAATCACGGAAAGATACCAAGAGCTTTCACCTTAGCAACAATATGGTTGTTTCTTTTTAGGCTATGGGCCTGAAATATTGCGACTTAACTGACGAATCGAGATGTAAGTTGTTTTCTAAATTGGCATATTTATTGAATCATCCAGAAAGGTGTTTGGGTACATTGAGGGGGGATTAAGAAGGTAATAAAACTATAAACTTTGATAACAACTCGAGATGATTAGAACCTTTAGTATTAGCTGATTTATCTTCACCCAGCGTGAACTTATCTCTTATATTTTATAAAATTTCAAGTTAATTTCACCCTGTCTATCTCCTATCTATTGTTACAGCTAATTGGGGGGCGAACCGACGCGCACCTGTTGGTTGACACGGAGTAATCAAGTACGACCAATTTTAAAGAGCAACTGGAGACGTTTTTCAGAAGCGTTCGAGTGGAAGATAACAAGCATTTCTTTACAATTGATGAAGCGAATTAAGGACGAAACATACTTTTTAAAAACGCTTGTGTATATCATTGGATTAAGAATTTAAAGATATAGTGCCAAATGAAACTCATAGAGTTATGTGTCCTAAATTACTGCACCAGCGTGTGCACACGAAGACGGAAAGAAACATGCAGTGCACAATGATGAACTATTTTTGTATTGTATCTTTAACGTTAACAGTCAATAGTACTCATGACCAGAGTTCGAACAGCCTGTAGCAGGAATCACCGACAGGGGGAGCCACTGTTAAAGAAGGTGCAGATGGATAATGAAAAATGATGGAGGTTGGTATCACTAGTGCTGGCTCAAAGGTTGCTTGTCAGAACTGACTGAAAATCCATTGATCTCAAAACATCATGATATGGTAATCGTGTAGTCACGAGAATAAGATCCTGCCGCATCAAAGATTGGATATCGACTGAATCAAACACCTTCCTTAAAATCAAGGTACATGGTACGTGGTACTGTATCTTTAAAGAAACGTGCGTGTATATTTTTAAATTTTAATCTGGTAAATTTTACCGGATGTATTCGGATGATTATTGAACTGTAAAAATGTTGTGTACAATTACAGGTTTTTTCTAAATTTGATCCAAATATACCTTACATTTGTCTGTCTGCACGAGATGAAAGATAAAATGAGATAATGAACACTGATGAGTCAGAATGTTTGGTCGCTTCATCACTCGTGTACAAAGCCGTATCTGTCTTGTGTGTTTATTGAACCAAACTAATGATATGCAACCCTCCAATAATGATAACAGTACATTAGTTTAGGGGTAAATAAGGCTTTTTCTCGCGGACTATTATAAGGTTGGGTGAATAAGACTCTTTGATGTAACGACACTCTTACAGGTCTGAATGGACCACTTCTCATGGGTACATTTACAATTTCATTTTTAAGAAAAATATACTTTGTGTATCTTATTTGCAAGGGCCATTGAAAAGTTTGAAGATTTATTCAGTGTTTTCAAAGTTCAAATACTTCTTAGTACGATGTTTTTTTTTGTCTCACCCAAACAACCAGAAACTTTTTCAGGTCATCCCATCTTCACAATGTCAAGCTTTTATAAGCCCTCTTTCTTGCGCCGCAGAAGTTTGTAAATTCAACGATGGGATTGGATTGTACGCTAACGAATGCAGCCAATCGGCTTCAACAGAAAGGATGTATACAATAAGCCATAATGTTTACAGTCTTTCTGCCGAGCTCTCTGATAGGCTGTATTCGCTTGCGTTCATGATCAAGGTATAAAAAGATGAGGTCAGTCTTAAAGCAGAGGTTTCTTTTCTGATACAAAATATTTCTTCAAGATATTTATAGAAGGGGATTTGACTAAAAACACCACATCCCTGTAATATGCGAGTATGGAAGGGAATTGTGCTCAACAAACACATTTCTAATACATGTTTACGAGTATGAAATGTGTTGGACAAACACACCGACAATGGCAGAGGATATGGCTCAAAACCAAATTTTTTTAAAATACGAGTACGGAAGGGGATTTAGATCAATATTGAAAGAAAATATATCTCACCTTCAAATGAGTTGTGTTGCTGTAATAAACTATATTGTTGAATGTCATATAAAATTGTCACTTTTGGGAGACCCGAACTGTTCGTGGTCGTCTCAGTTTCTACATAAAGTAACACAGGTTGTTTATCTGAAGACTGAACACAATATTCCCGACTCCTGTCTATCACAGTAAACCATGGCTCTAGTTTCACTTCCTCACCAACTTCCTTAGTCCGGTGATTTTTATAACTTTTTATTTTTATTTCTTTGGACACTTTTACTTTCGTATTTTCACTTTTTATGATCACACAAGCTTGAAAATCTGTAAAATAACTTGGACCAAGCTCCAGTATCATGGCCCCGTGTGGATTCGTCCACGTTATCCGACCCTCCGAACACGGTGTTTTAATATTCGTATTGCCCTTTGTAGCTTGTGTATCCTCACTGAAATGTATAACAAAAATATCCATAATTAATACAAGTTTGTAAAATATTTTGGTTAGTATCCCCTTCCATAGTAAAGTTAATAATATGCAAACGAAATAGGTTCATAAGAAAGGTGATCTGGAGTGGAAGGCATAGGCAATACATATTTATTAGGCACCATCAATTAGGTTTTGGGCTTCTAAAGATAAATACAGTCAAATTTGTATTAAGAGGCACACTCGCCAGTTCTGGGGGTTGATTTGGGTCTCGAATTTTAACTTTTAAAGGCGGATAATGCTGGACACACAGGTATTTATTGGCTCAAATTGCGAAAGATTCCCGTATCTGAGACTAAGGTATGATTGGTCGCATGAATGGCGAAGCCCTCCCTTTAAGTAGATTTTCGGGAGAATGCTTGAAATTTAACGCTTTGAATGTGGGGCTTATGCTTAATGAAGGGCCCGACTGTACGTTAAAATGTTTCAGAAACGGAAATGATCCCAATACATTGTTTCAATGAGAGACAAGTAGTAATAAAAATTGCATGTTGCCAGTTTTTACCAGGACAACCTTTGATACTCTGATTTATTAAAGAATTATTGAAATTCCACGTTAGCTAGGATACGTTTATTGTTTATTATAGACTATTGAGATTGGACACTTTTATCTTAATACTAGTTATTTAAACATCTTAGTTTAATTACATACGACAGAAAGTTTAACACCATTCTGGAAATTTTAATGGACACCGACTGAGTTTTATTAGATAACTCCTGACTTCAATTATCGTAAATAATCTTAAATTTTACAACACATAAAAATACTCAATAAATATTATTAGATATGTAGACTCTCTGATGGAGATGCTGAGTTGACTTAACAAGGATACACATAAAGATAAGTAGCTATGTGGACTCTCTGAATGAGATGCTTAGTTGAAATACACTAAACACTAAAAAGAGCCATGGAGAAAAAATTAAATCACATCTACCAGGTATTGGTGTAAAATCAAATTGATCAAAATGAACAATATGTGCTTAAAGGACAATTTTGTCTACCAGAAGAGTCATCTTTCTATTGGTAAATGATGAATCTACTAAATTGTCAGTATGTCAAATACAGGTGAAAAATGGCCACATGTTTGACACTTTAAGCCGTGGTCCATCACATGTTCCGGACAACCAAATTAATGACCACGTCCAATCTTATCACCTTGCAGCAAGGTCGGTCATACAGCAATAAATCCACACGATACAATCAATACACCATAAACACTTGATGGTGACCACAGCAGGTTTCTGTGGTCAGTAAGCTATTTATTTGAGTTTAACTGAATAGTAATTAACTCGACCAAATAACTGGAGGTTTCAGAATCTGACCGCAACCACCTGCTTGTAAGGGCATTATATTCAATAATGTTTAAGGGCAGGTTTCACTCTCCTGTTTTCTCCTTTTTATTCTAATGGAAAGGGGTCGTTATTAAGCTATATGCATGATCGGTTTTCTTATATATCTTGTTTATTATCGGCAATTTCAATTCACCTGTTATTAGAATTTTCTAGAAACATTAACTTCTCTAGTCTGAAATGACCAAACCAAGACTAACTTTATGATGTACAAGAAGTTATACATTTAAGAACGACGTATTGAGTGTCTTGGTCGATGAAGAAGGAAGAAACAGGTCCTGGTCAAATTGAATCTAACAATATATATGAAATTGTCAGTTCCAGAAATTATGCTGTATTATAACTCCCGAAATATCAGAAAAGTACTGTTCTGTTCGTCTCGTGTATTATTGTCTCAACGTATTCAATATAAATTTCCAGTCCCCTAGATCTTTTCCCTTCCGCACTTGTGTTTTCTTTTCTACATACTGATTAACCTTTTTACGTTAAGTCGTTCATATATTGAAAAGTAAGTTTCGTGGTTTATCAGTGACCTATATCTGAATTGTCAAACTTTCTATCGATTTTACAAGTTGACAATTTCCTTTCTTTTACATTATTTGATGTTGTTGATAAGTCGGAGGCCTGTTGTCAAAAAGATTTAAACTTACGAAATCAACAAATCGTATTGGATAGATAACATCCATAAAATGACAAAGATCAACCAATCGGAATTCGGGAGTATCCAACCACCAACTACTACCTAGTTTGTGATATCAGCATCCGCTGGAAGCAAACGTTAACTTGTCATCTACCAACCAACCAACCAACCAACCAACCAACTCGGAAGTTCTTTGTAATCTATTTTGTTAAATCTTTAATTTGTCAAGACTATATCTTATAGTTATATTGAGGGCTTCATTTTTTTCAACTTTTTTCGACTGCTGTAAGATCTTGGAGTAATGACAGTCATTACTCCAAGGTAAGATCAACCAGTCAAGGTCCATTCATCACATTTAAGAATACAATGTAGAGTTGAGATATTTCTGACAACGGGCCCTGATAAGATAATACAAAAGACAGCAAAAAGATGAACCAAACAAGGTTCTTACACAATTATTTTTCGAATATACTGCTATATATCATGATATTAATTACAACCGACCCCTGACTAATAGATGAGAGAGAATGTCTACAGGTGATGTAAGGTAGATCAGTTGATATCTTCTCAATAAACGACTCTTTTCCTTTCTTTCAAAACACAATAAAGTACACTTCAAAGAAAAAGTTGACAGTTTTTTTTTCAAAGTTTTTTTTTAAATTTCTTTTTAAGGTACAGTGAGTGATTTTTCCCACGATCGAATGAATATTATAACCCATATCAGTCATCGAATCGCGATAGATTTTCTTAGCTTTCATAGTACATTCATACATGTATAGTAATAGTCAGAATTGTACGAACAACACCATTTTACCATTAGGCATAAATAAATCAATCAGTTAATGATACAATCTCGAAATAAATACACACTCATTCTCCTTATATTGACATAGAAAGACGTAAAATTACATTTATTTCATTAATCCACATTTGATTAAGATTGATTATTACAATAACCAAATATTTTCTCTGTTAAAATAGTGCTCAATACATCAATTGTAGAGTGATATAGAAATACCAATGTTAAAATAGTTCTCAATACATCAATTGTAGAGTGATATAGAAATACCACTGTTAAAATAGTGCTCAATACATCAATTGTAGAGTGATATAGAAATACCAATGTTAAAATAGTGCTCAATACATCAATTGTAGAGTGATATAGAAATACCACTGTTAAAATAGTGCTCAATACATAAATTGTAGAGTGATATAGAAATACTACTGTTAAAATAGTGCTCAATACATCAATTATAGAGCGATATAGAAATACCACTGTTAAAATAGCGATCAATACATCAATTGTAGAGTGATATAGAAATGCCACTGTTAAAATAGTGCTCGATACATCAATTGTAGAGTGATATAGAAATAGATTGATTATTACATGGTTTTAACTCATATATATTACATTATATTACATAGTTGAGATGAAAGAATTAATTGTTCAAGATAGGTTTATAGAGATTTCGACTGAAGTAAGTTATATTCAAATTAACAATCATATCGGTGATAATGCCCTGGAGTGAAAATACAATGCAAAAGATTCTAAAATCCTGTTATAGAATTTGGCTGCCGCAAGGAACCTAGCTTTGTCACTACTTATTGATCAAGTGTATTAAATGATATGACACAATTGAATATTTAAAATCCTTTATAATTTGGCATCTCTCGAGGAATTTATACCTTTGTCCATACTTTTTAGGGGTTTTTAAATCTTTTGAATTTGGCGTACCGCAAGGAACGTAACTTTGTCCCTACTTATTGACCAAGTGTATAAAAGATATGGTCAAATTGAATACTTGACATGAATGAAAGTCGGTGATTTACGATTTTATATTGACATGTCGACAAATCGTTGTAAAAGGCAGAAATTTAAGTAAATAAAAGACAGACGCTTTCCTGAAGTGTAAATAAAGCCGGGAGAAAAATCGAATAACAAACATGAGATTGAGAATAATTTGTGTACTCAGTGGGATTATAGCAAGTACATGTTGTTATTTTCGATCTTGGTCTACTTTCATTTTATTTCATTTATTCTGTGGTTTATTTCTAGTCATATTGAATCTCCAAATGTCACCTTAAGCAGACAAAAATGGAGTTTTTTTGCAATTTGAAAACTTCAGAATGCAGAGATTCTGAAAAATGTTGTTTTAATATGTTCTCATATTATCCACATGATTGGTGTTGTTAAGTGACGCTTGAGTTTTATATCATAATCTACCATTTTTGTACTCAACGGACAATGTCATACTTTGGACACTGAAAGAAATTTTAAATGATATTGACATCTGAGCTGTTTGGTCAATAGTATCCATTTCATCAAGTACCTAAAGTACCAAGGTATCTCCCGTCCATTCAATACACAAAATGCCACTCTACGAATGAGTGTGAAACTGAAAACAGAATATCTACAGCGCTGTACTTTTAACTTTTAACTTTTTAACTCAATCATCCTCTATGTGTTGGTATCAGATGATGTTTGTACAAATCATTAGGTGGAGAAACCGAGAAGAGGCTACAGAATTGACAAGGAGTGCCAGAGCACAGGGCATTTAAGAAATCAATTGTAAGAAATTCGAAAAGGGGGGAGAGGACCGGACCAGCCTCATTTGTTTAGGGCCATGCCCCTCCCACCCCACCAACTTTCATGAATATTACGGAAATCGTGGCTAAATTCAGTTTTCAACACGGAATCCCATTGAACATGACAACAAGTTTCATTAGAATACTTAAAGCAAAAAGCTCCAATTTCATACTTCATTTTAACACTTTGACTAAACTATGGCCAACTTGTTCATATTTCACTGCACTTATTGTCCTGTGTCCTGTATATTGTTTGAATATAATTTCATTTTAAAATGGTTGTATGTCACTTTCTTTTATGTTTATTGAGTGAATGACATAAAATGAATTAAAGTTTTCGTCCTACTTTTATTGGGCTCATTAAAGGGATTTTTGAAAGGTTTTAGAACGTTTTGTGTGTATCTGATAGCTTTTTTGCATAATTTCAATTTCTGTAATTCTGTTCCTTGAAGACCTGAATTCAAATATTTTTTCCCAAAAACTCAAATCCTTGAATAAGTCGTAAAGATGAAGAAAATAGATTTGAATATTTGTAATAGAATTTGTACCCAGAGAAAACCAGACTGATGATATTGATAGTATCGACTCTAGGGTACACTCATACATTGGTATGTTTAACATCACATACTTTACTCCTAGTATTTATTCTAGATCGAACTCGAAAGCTGATTTCAGATTAGTAGCTATAATATCGCTTTGGTTTGGCTCCAAGTTGAATTAAAATGGAGTTTATGGTGGACATTTCTGCTCCTAATGTTCTTCTCTTAGTAAGCTTAATGAAGGAAGACCACGCCATGCAGTGAGGAGTGGGGTAAATTCTTAGCATGAGTAGAAAACAAGAAAACGTGGGTCTGATTGAGTGCGATATGCTTAGCAATAACTTCATTTACTTTGTTTGATTCCACAGGACCAGCGTGGATGGAATGGAATTACGTTGAATGTTGATATTTTCATTCTTCAGTAACCTAAGAATCTTGTATCCCAGTTTGTAAGGTGACTCGAGTTTCCTCCTAAAATCAATATTTTGACTTTCCCACAGTCACTGTCCGGTTCAATGTTGACTTTTGGATGGGGTAAAGTCAAGAATTCCCTACCCCTGGGGTACTTAAATACTTCCCAAAACTTCAGTTAAACATCGAAATCTCACTGGGTCCGTTGTTGAATATTTCTCAACTTTAGCACAATGGTAAAAAAGAATAGTGAAAAAATGATTGGTTGATGACTGATGCCAAGGTAACCTATTATTAACAAATACATTTTTTGGGATTCATCACTATTCTTGAACTTGAGAAAAACAAACTATCGAAATTATCTGTGCTTGTCTTTAGATAGGGCCTCAATATCTCGGACTGCACCATTGAAATCAGATACGATAGTTCTGAACTTTCTGACAACAGACCTCTGTGAGTTATTGAGCCTTGGGACTTGAAGGAAGTTACTATAAACTCCCAGTTTTGTTTATTATTATAAGAAACTAGCCATATTCCAGATAAATTGATAGTGTGATTCTTGTCCCTGGAATCTCTACAAGATGGTACGGTACCGATATCATATATTAGGTTCACAATATGTTAGCAATATGAATTTTTATTGTATACATCCAAATATACAAGAAGAGGAAATGCTTCCACTATATATGACAAACATACACAGTAAAAAATAATCAGAGAGTTTACACCTTTTTGAGTGGAAACTAAGTGTAATCTTACACCACGTTTAGATATTACTGTAATATGGTATTTGCTTTTTCTTTCCGGAGCATCTGACCACAACTTAATGTGGTTTATATTCCAAAGCATGATCTGTTTATAGACAT